>NW_007728260.1:0-96034 GCF_000696425.1 Galeopterus variegatus | reverse complement strand
CCGGAGGAATCACACTGCCACACACAGTAGCACAACTGGGGGAGGGAGGTATGTGCGTAGCCCATGCAACTACCTTGATCCAAGGAGAGACATGTGGAATTCCCCCCCCCCCCCCGGAGAGTGCAGAAACCCAGGATACCCAAATAGAGTAAGAAAGAAAATTCTCAGTCATCACCAACCTATTCCCCAACTGGGAGAAGTAGGACCCAGGAGGAGCCTCTGTCTGTAGAAAAGAGGAAAGAGAACCCCCCCCCCCGGGGTACCCATCCAAACTGAAGAACTCCAGTACACCCCAGTGCACTCATCATGGTCATGGGATGATAGCCTGTGTGCCAACAAGCCCACCCAGGGACACCCTAGCCAAAGAGGGACAGGGCACACAGGCACTTCTCCCAAGAACTCCAGAGCTCACTCACATCCTTGATGTGCTAACACAGTGTCACTAACCTCAGCACGGAATCACTAAGTGCCCAGTTCCTTGGCCACGGAGGCACTCACATGCAACTCCAACGCTGAATGCAGCCAAAATACCTACACAGAGACTACACTACTGCATCTGCCCAGAACAAGTATTAAATCACCCTACTTAATGGTCAATATAAAACACATCTACAGGAGGAAGTCTCTCTCTTCAAAGCCACTCCAGAGTAATAGAAGAATCAACTGCTCTATCAGATGACCAGACATCAACCAAAAGATACTAGAACTACAAATATACAAGAAGATATGACACCACTGAAGAATACAGTAATTTTCAAATAGCAGACCCCATAGAGCAGGAAACCCTTGAAATGACTGAAAAGGAATTCTGAGCAACAATCTTAAGGAAACTCAATGAAATACAAGAAGACTCAATTAGACACACAGCAAAATGAGAAAAAGTATCCAAGACGTGAAGAAGGAAATTTACAAAGAGATTAATACCTTAAGAAAAGAATGTAGCAGAACTCCTAGAACTGAAGGAGTCATTCAGTGAAATAAAAAACACAACTGAGAGCTTAAGTAGCAGGTTAGAGCAAGCAGAAGAAAAAATTTCTGATCTTGAAGATGGTCTTTTTGAAATAAACCAGATAGTGGGGGGAAAAAAAGAATAAAAAAATGAAGAAAATCCAAGAGAGCTAGCAGACAACCTTAAAATCTGGATCATGGGTGTTCCAGAAGGGGAGAAGAAAGGAAAAGGCATTGAAAACCTATTCAATGAAATAATAGTGGAAAACTTCCCAGGTGTAGGGAGAGAGACAGATCTGCAGATTCAGGAGGCTTAAAGATCTGAGAACAGATTCAATCCAAAAAAGTCCTCTCTGAAACACATTATAGTCAAACTGGCAAAGCTCAAAGCCAAAGAAAAAAATATTAGAAAGAGCAAGAGAAAAGTGTCAGGTCACCTATAAGGGAGTCCCTACCACATGAACAGCAGATTTCTCAACAGAGACTCTACAGGCCAGAAAAGAATGGATGGTATATTTAGAACACTAAAAGAAAAAAAACCTGCCAGCCAAGGATACTATACTCAGGAAGGCTATCTTTCAGAAATGAGGGGAAAATAGTGTATTTTCCAGGCAAACAAAAACTGGCGGAGTTCACCACCACATGACCAGCCCCACAATAGATCCTCACAGAAGTCCTGCATCTGGAATCCAAAAAATGATAATCACTACCATGAATATACAAGAAGAACAAAACCCACCTAAATGTCCATTGACAGATGACTGGATAAGAAAAATGTGGTATATATACACAATGGAATAATATTCTGCCATAAAAAAGTGTGAAATTGTGTCATTTGCATAAACACAGATGAACTTAAAGAGAATTATGTTAAGAGAAATACCACATGTTCTCACTTGTAAGCGGGACTTGTAAGCGGGAGCTAAAAAAATAAACAAATGAATAAAAAAAGAAAGATACAACAATCACAATAATTTGTTGAATTTTCAAAAGGAGAGAACAGAACTGGGGCCACCAGGGGTGGAAAAAGGGGAGCAGGAGGGAGGTTTAGCAAGAAATTTGTAAAGGGCCACAAAAAATGATTACATTCTGAAATGTTGAATATACTAATTGTCTTGATTGAGCATAACATATTGCACACAGGTATTGATATTCAATGCTGTACTCCATAAATGTATACAATCAATTATGTTTCAATAAATAAGAAAAGAAAAAAATATTCTTATAATGGAAATCAAGTATCCAGTGCTTGAACTTTTGGGGGACACATTAGACCCATAGCATTCCACCCCTGTCCCACAAAGTTCATGTCCTCACATGTAAATACATTCATTCTATCTTCAAAGTCTTAACTTGTTTCAATACAAAAGTCCTGTCTCATCTGTGGAATCAAACAAGTTATATACTTCCAAGATACAATGGTACGTTGTATGGGGTACATATTCCTGTTCAAAAAGGGAGAAAGAAGCCAAAAAAAAAAAAAGAGGTAAGAGGTTCTAAGCATGTCTGAAACCCAGCAGGGCAGACATTAAATCTTCACTTGATCTTAGCCAAAAAGCAATAAGACATTAAATCTTAAAGCTGTAGAATAATCTTCCTTGATCCCATGTTCAGAAACCTCTGCACATTGGTGTGAGGATTGGAACCTGTTTTAGTCCATTTTTGTGTTGCTATGACAGAATACCTGTGACTGGGTAATTTATAAAGAAAAGAGATGTATTTGGCTTGTGATTCTGGGACAGCTGCATCTGGCACAGGTCTCAGGCTGCTTCTACTCATTGTGGAAAGTGGCAGGCAGTCAGCAGGTGTAAGCAGATCACATGGTGAGAGGAAGCAAGAGAGAGAAAGGGGAGGTGCCAGGGTCCTTTTAAACAACCAGCTCTCATGGGAACTAATAAAGCAAGAACTCACTCACTACTCCCACCCTCCAGAGAGAGCCTTAATCCAATTCATGAGGGATCTGCCCCCATGACCCAAACAGCTCACAACACTGCCACATTGGGGATCAGATTTCCACATGACTTTTGGGGGAACAACACTTTCAAACTCTATCATACTCCCAAGTCCTCAGAAAGCCTTGCCTCTATGGCTTTTCTGAGCTCAGCTCATGTTGCAGCTCTCCCATGTTGATGTTGCCCTCTGGTAGTTCTACAGTTCTGGAGTCTCAATGGCTGTCCTGCTCCCATGGTTCCACTAGGCACGGCCCCAGTAGGGGTTCTCTGCTGCAACTCCAATCCCACATTTCCACTCAGTATTGCTCTAGTAAAGGCTCTCTTTTTTGACTCCACCCCTGTGAACGATCTCTTCCTGCGTTTCTGGAATTTTCCATACATCCTTTGGAATCAGAATGGAGGCTTCCATCCATCCATAGCTCTTGCATTCTGTAAGCCTGAAGACTTAACACCATGTGGATGCCACCATGGCTTCTGGTTTGTATCTTCCAAAACAACAGGTCTAGCAGCACCTGGGTCTAACTTAGCTACAGGCAGGCAGCTAGAGCACCTGGGGTATGGGGAGCAGCATAGTGAGAAGGCCCAGGGAAACAAGCACACGAAGGGCTCCCCAAGCCTTTTCTGGGAAAACATTCTGTCTCCCCAGGCCTCTGGGCAGCCTCAAAGATCTCTGAAATGCCTTTGAAGCCTTTTTTCAATTCTCTGATAATTCCTTTTTTTCTGTCCTGATCTCCTTAGCAAACAGCTGGGCTACGCTCTTGGTTTCCTCTCCTGAATACGCTTTTTCCCTCTTTACATGGCCAGGCTGAGAGTTTTCAAATTTTTTACCCTCTGCTTTCTTTTTAGTTATAAATTCTGGCTTTCTATCATGCCTTTGCTGCCATAACTCAATGTAGGCTGTTGCAAGTATCCACACAGCTGCTTGAATGCTTTGCTGCTTAGAAATTTCTTCTGGCAAATACCCTGGCTCATCACGTTTAAGTTCCACATTCCATAAAGTCCTCCAGCATGGACACAATTCAGCTGAATTCTCTGCCATTTTATAACAAGGGTGATCTTTGCCCCAATTTCCAATGAGCTCATTCTTGTTTATATCTGAGTCCTCTTCAGCATTGTCTTTATGGACCATATTTCTATCAGCATTACGGTCATTACCACTTCACCAGTTTCTAAGACCTTTCCAACTTTCCCTGGTCTTGTTGTCTTCTAAGCCCTCAGCAGAATCTAGGCTTTTTCTGTCCTGTTCCTCCAAATTCTTCCAGCCTCTTCCCATCATCCAGTTCCAAAGCCACATCCACATTTTCAGGTATTCATCGTTAGTAACACTCTACCTCTTGGTACCTATTTTCTCTATCAAACAATTTTCCATTGCTTAAGACAGAATACCTGAAATTGGGTAATTTATAAAGAAATAAAATTTATTTTTTACAGTTTTGAAGGCTGGGAAGTCCAAGGTCCAGGAAACATATCTGATGTGGTTCTTCTTCTTGGTGGCAATGCAGAGTATCACATGGAAAGAATCACCAGAGCTCTCTTGTGTGTTTCTTATAAAGCCATCAGTCCACACCTATGATAACTGATTACTCCATGAATGGATTAATCCAGTAATGAGGGCACAGTCTTCATGATCCAATTAGCTCTCAAAGATACCAACTTTCAAATATAATCAGATTTCCTACCCTCTTAACACTGTTACAGTGGGGATCAAGTTTCCAACACATGAACTTTTAGGGCACATATTTGATCTATAGCACATGGGCAGCTGTTCTTAATGTTATTCCTGTTCGTTCCGGTTGATTCATATAAGCTTCACCTGACGCTATTTCTCTCTTCTGGAGTTAACAGTGAAAGTCCATCATAATGAGTTTCAATATTAATTAAACAATAGTATGCAACTGCAACCCAGCTGCTCCAGCCAAGACATCCTTAAGGTCTCCAGCCATCTGATGCTGATGATTTTATTTTATATCCTCAAAATAAATGAAGTCCTATATCCACTGCCCAACACCTATGAGAATTTTTTGAGGACTTGGGAAGACCAAGATCAATGTGCTAGCAGATTTGGTTTCTAAGAAGGCCCATTTCCTGATTCATAGATGGTGCTTTCTCATTGTGTCTTCACATGGTGGAAGGAGTCAGCTAGTTCTCTGTGGTCATTTAAAAGGGCAGAGGCCTCATGATCTAATCGTCTTCCAAAGGCCCCTCCTAATAGCATCACCTTGGAGATTAGGAGTTCAGTATATGAATTTGGGAGGGGATACAAACATTCAGACCATAGCAAGTGAGGCACAAACATATTCCAAAAAGCTAGAGAAAAGATATAGGGTTGATTCTTCCTAAGGGCTGAATACTAATTTGAGAGGATGTCTTTTTTTTTTCCCCAGAAAATGGGTGCTGCAGTATACACCCCCAGGTACTGTCAGCCAGTTTGGCCTGCTGCCTGGGTCTCCTTCACCTGGTTGGATCTGCAATTGCCAAGGTAATGATGAAAGAATTTCTAGAAGAGGCTTCTATGTAACTCAACACCCCAGTTGGGTCAGTTACTGCCTCAACTCCTGGAAGCAATTGTAGCAGAGAATGTAGTTCTGACCTACATGTACCCGGGGTATACTGAGGAGCCAAAGAGACAGTGAGTGTCATGAAATTTCTTAGGGGAAAACCCTGTCTTCTGTGAAGTTATGTCTGATATAATTTGAGGAATAAAATAAAGAAATGTCCTTGAATATACATGTTGTCTGAGTACTTCCTCCACATTCTTGGTGTCCAGGATAGCCTGTAGAAGAGGTGGTAAAATGACTGACTAAACAGTCGTTTAAATCCCCTAAAGATTTAGATGAGTGCTTTGCATAAATCACCTCAAAATAAATCAAGAAGATAACACTATAATTTCCCCATTTTACAGAGAAAACAGGTTTGTGGAAGTCATGGGTTAGTTCAAAAATCACACAACTGGTAACATGGTAGAGCTGATATCAGAGCCCAGTTCTGCCTGACTTCAAAGCTTTTGCTCCTAACAACCCACTACATTAAATGAATATGTCAGGGCGTTTGCAAGGAGTGTAGTGAGATGGTATATCATATGAATGGTCAGTTACTTCTAGAATTATGAATCCATATACAAGAATGAATTTAATTAGCCAGGACTCTTGGTTGCAAGTGACAGAAACCTAATTCAAACTAGCTGAAGTCCAAAAGAAAAAAAAAAAAAAGGAATTTATTGGCTTATTTAATCTGAAAGTCTAAAATCTAAAAGTTCGTAGTTTCCAGCATAAAACAGGTGCTTAAATGAGTTTTCAGGAATCATTGTCAGCATATATTCATATATTAATTCTGCTTTGTATAGTGTTGGTTTTACTTTGTAGGCTAATTTTGTAAACATGATGGAGAAGAAGACTCCCGACAGCACCAGGCTTACATAGTCCCTGTAGTTTAGGACCTCAAATGAGTAAATAACTCTCTCCCCAATCATTCATATCAATTCTTGAAAAGCACTGGCTTCACTTGGACCAGATACCCATCCTTGGACTGATAACCGTGTGTGAGTGAGGGGAAGCACAATGCTCTTATTGCCCAGCTTGAGTCATGGACTCACCTCTAGCAGGATTGATGAGGGCATGTGATTGACAGCTTACTGCTCCCAAATGAGACAGTCCCCCAAACAGGAGACTGAGCAGACCAAAAAGGTAAGAAAATAAAAAATAAAAAGTACCAGTTCACTGAATAAACAAACAAGGCAGTCTCTAGTTGTAGGTAGCTAAACGAAGGCTATGAGCAAGAGACAAGCATATGAGAAAATATTGCTCACTACCTCATTGAGCAGGAAATACTTTATGTTAAAAATAGCTCCTTGAAAGGGCCGGCCTGTGGCTCACTCGAGAGAGTGTGGTGCTGATAACACCAAGGCCGTGGGTTCGGCTCCTATATAGGGATGGCCGGTTCGCTCACTGGCTGAGCGTGGTGCTGACAACACCAAGCCAAGGGTTAAGATCCCCTTACCGGTCATCTTAAAAAAAAAAAAAAAAAGCTCCTTGAATAGACCACACTGCTTGAGCGAAGATAGACGAGACATTTTCCTTATTCTTTAACTCTAGACCAATACTACTGGAATAATGATAACTTCTATCCCTGAAGTACTTTTTTTCCTAACAAGAAAATCAGAGATATTTATAGACATTACCTCACTCATTAGTCTGCAAACACAAATCAGTTTATGAGTAAGAATAATTATAATTATTTTACAGAAAAAAGAAAGAGAAAAAATGTCTTTATCTGAATTCCATGTCTGGTGGACTGAACATAAGCAATTTTTAACTCAGAAACTCTCCTGGCAAAAAACATTTGGGTGCCTCTGGATTCTCTCAAGTCCAACATCACTCCTGAGCCGCTTTTCTGGGAGGATCATCTTAGCTTTCACTCCTTGGTTTCCTCTCCCCACACTTTCCCTCTGACTCATCAGGGATTAGGGGTCTTGGACTAAGGACTTGAGGTTAGTTCTGTAGGTTAACTAACCCAGGGAGTCCTTTCCTTTCTCCATTTTCCTCCCCTCCTTCCTCCAACCACCTGAGAAACCACACTTCTAAACTCTGTTCAACTAGCGCCTCTTTTGTGCTTTCCTCTGTTATAGATCTCTTCTTGTTTTGTTGTCCTGTTTGTTGATAACACATCTTTCCCCATTTTTTCCCAGCCTTTCATCATTGACAAGATGATGAAGCTTGGACTTGATTATTATCTGTGAAATAGTGATTCTCTAGTTTGTTGAGTCTGAGAGAATAGAATTCAGGGAAATTCCTGCAGAACTCAAAAAACTATGGATATGCTAAACTTGAATATCTAAATATATGATTGTATACTAAATTGAGTCTCATACTAGATTTTATTATGGAAAAGTATGAACAGTATCAAAGATTTAAGGAAGAAGTAAAATGTATAGCTTAAGATGAGCTTTAGAGTCCAACAGAATCAGGTTCTATTACTGGATGTTTTGGTTGTTATTACTGGATAGTGAAATACCCCAACACTTAGTTGTGTAAAACAACAATCAGGAAGTTCTCACTCAAAGACTTTCACGCAGTTAGAGTCAGACATGAGCTGTGGGCATCTGAAGGCTCAGTTGTGCTGCATGTTTAAATGGTTCACTCAAATGTCTGAGAGTTGATGCTGGGCTGTCAACCAGAGCACCCACTTGTGACTTCTCTAGCATGTAGGTTGCAGGAAGGTCAGATTTCTCACATGCCAATTGGTTTCTATTGGAACAAGCATCACAAAATAGCCAGGTATAAGCTGCATGGCCTGTTCTAACCTAGCCTCGGAAGTCACACAGTGTTGTTTCCACTGGATTCTGTGGTTACAAGTGAGTCACTGAGTCCAGCCCAGTTTCAAGGGAAAGGGACATAGACTATCAATGGGAGAAATGTGAAAGAATTCGTGGACGTGTTTTAAATTTACAACACTAGCTCTACCACCCGATATTTGTTTTTTTGTTTTGTTTTGTTTTTTTATTTAAGTTTATTTATCTATTAACTTTACTATTCGTTTTTACATTCTGTGATGTTGTTGTGGAGCAGTTTGGGGGGAGGGGGAGAGGGGAAATGGGAAGGAAATAGGGTGGGAGAAGAAGGAAGGAGTGGCAGGGTTGATGCCTGTGGTACACCCCTTATTCCTGCATTGGAGACCAGGGGGCTTCCAGTGGTGGCTTGGTCATTGCTGGGCTGGGTGCAGATGTCAGAGGGGCATGGCCGAGGCTGTCAGTCCCTTACCGCCCCAGCTTGGGAGAGTCTGGGGCACTTCCTGCAGCAGCTCGGTGGTTGTCGCTGGCTGGTTGCGGGTGTCAGTGGGGTGTGGCTGAAGCCCTTAGCCCCTCACCCTCAGGACTGGTTGTGGGTGTTGGAGGGCATGGCTGAAGCCCCCAACCCTCTCCCCTCTTGGAAACCCAGGGTACTTCTGGTTCTTCTAGGTTTTATAGGTGTTCTTTGGTGATGAGAGATCTTTACTAGCTAATATCAAATTTTGTCTCTGTTCTGTGGGTATTTTGTTTTTTCTTTCAGTTCTGTGTTGGATTATTTGCTGTTCCAGCCACTTAAACTCTGCACTGGAACTAACTTGTTGTTCTTTGCTTACTTCTAAAATGGGGGAGCTTCCTGTGGGGTCAGCACTTGAGCTCTGTGGTTGAGCTAAATTGTTGCTTTGCTGTTGATTCCCTGGGAAAGACTTTTTGTGCAGCTCAGGTTTTAATGGTTAACCGTATAGGTGCTTCTGGGTCTTGTGAAATCTGGTACACCCAGATTGTATAGAAACTCTGGTCTGGGCCTGAATCTTTTCAGCAAACTGCACCCCTGCAGTTCTGTATCCATGACCAGACTCCACTGAGTGGTCCTACGCTGATTGGGGTGCAGATCAGTTGTCCTTGCTGTGACCCAGTGCTCTCCCAGTGGGCCTGTCTCTCCTACCACCCATGCTCCAAACACTTCCCATAGGGTGGGCCACATGCCGGTCACTTGCAGTGACTCACTGCTTCTGAGTGGCTCCTTTTTTTCAGTTGTTGTGTCTTTTTGCTCCTATGTGGGCCCACAGGAACCCTATTAGTAGTCTTTCTGGCATGGAGGCCACCAAGTCCCTCTTCTCCCCTGCATCTTCCAAGCAACTCCATCTGAAGGGCACAGCTACAGCTTTTGCCAGCTCCTGCTCCATGTGTTTACCAGCTCCAGCCTTGAAGCAGCCAGGGCTCGAAATGGTCAGAGAAGTTCTTTCTTTCTCTCATCGTGGCTTCTCCTGTCTTCATACAATCTGTAAGTCTCTCCTCCTCTTCCCCTGAGCTCTAGCAACCCCAGCTTGGCTGTCATTGCTTTTTAGTAGTTGTAAATTGGTTGATTTGTGGGAGAGAGTGATGCTGGGGACTGTCTATTCTGCCATCTTGACCAGAAGCTGCCACCTCTTATTTGAGTAGCCAGAGGAAAACTAGTCATTTGAATTTTTCTATTTCTAAAACATGAACTTTATGAAGATTAAATGAGATGATGTAGCTGCTAGAGCTCAGGAGCCATGTAAGACTGAGGAGCCACAACAACTTAAAAAAACAACTTAAAAAATGTTCCTCATGCAGGAACAACTGAATGAAGCATTCAGAAGCCAGTGAGTCATCTCAAGGGACCAGTGCACAGCCTGCCCCCTGGGAAGTGTTTGGGGTGTGGGCAGTGGGGGAGATGGAACCACTGGGGGAATACTGGGGCACACCAAGGACAGCTGATCTGCACCCCAATCATTGTAGGACCACTCAGTGGAGACTGGTTAGGAATACAGATCTGCAGGGGGTGTAGTTTGCTGAAAAGACTCAGGCTCAGACCAGAGTTTCCACACAACCCAGGTGTACCAGAATTCACAAGACCCAGAAGTACATACAAGGTCAACCATAAAAACCTGAGCTGCACAAAAAGCCTTCGCCAAGGAATCAGAAGCAAAGCAGTGATTTAGTTCAACCACAGGGCTCGAGTACTGGTTACCACAGGATGTTCCCCCATTTTAGAAGCAAAGGACAACAAATTAGTTCCAGTGAAGAGTTTAAGTGGTGGGAACAGTGCATAATCCAACACAGAAGTGAAAGAAAAAAACAAAATACCGACAGACCAGAGACAAAGTTTGATATTAACTAGTAAAGGTCTCTCATCACCAAAGAACACCTATAAAACCTAGAAGGACTAAATGCCCCCTGGGCTCCCAAGCCAGGGAGCAGGGAGGGCTAGGGGCCTCAGAAATGCCCCCTGACATCTGCAACCAGCCCAGTGACAACCACCAAGCTGCCATAGGAAGTGCCCCGGCTCCTAAGCCAAGGTGGTGGGGGGCCAAGGGCCTTGGCCATGCCCCCCTGATACCCGCAACCAGCCCAGCAACAACCACCGAGCTGCTGCAGGAAGCCCCCTGGTCTCCTGAGCTGGGGTGGTGGGGGGCTGAGGGCTTCAGCCACCCCCCCTGACATGTGCATCCAGCCCAGCAATGACCTAGCTGCCACTGGGAGCCCCCTGGTCTCCCCTGCAGGAATGAGGGGTGCCACTGGCATCAACCATGCCCCCCTCCTTCCTCCTTCTCCCACCCTTTCTCCTTTCCCTTCCCCTCTCCCTCTCCAGCCCCACTGCTCCACAGCAACATATTAGAATGTAAAAAAATAATAATATTAAAAAATAAATAAACTTAAAAAATATAAATAAAATTTAAAAATAAATTAGATGACATATGCAAAACATTTCACTCACAATAAGTTCTCAAACGTTCATTTATTATTGACAGAAAATATAAGGGAAAACCCTTAAAAACCAAGAAAATAATATCCATGATTTATATTACCCTGAATATTGGGGAAAGAGCATTACTCTCATTTTTTTTGTAGGAACTCCTTGAGGGATACCAGTGTTCCATAGGAATGTATTTTTTAATCCACTAAATTGACAATATTTTTGTACATACAATCATTCCAAGTTCCAATCAATTGACCCAAATTTGAATTTTTGGAACCCAACTAATTTGTTTATGCTGCAAAGTAGTCTCCGTATATATGTACGTATATCAGATTATTATACCAATAATATACAATTTTCTATTCTGTCAAAGGAATAAAAGAAAAAAAAGTTTATCAGAAAAAATCTGTTAGTAATGAATGATTTGACTTTGTATTAGGCTGAAAAACACCAGGACAGAGAATAGTGGTTGATCTTCATTTAACACAAAAGCAAGGACTTTAAAGACTATCAGAATCTGTGTTGAAATATCACATAGATACAATAGCTAGAAACACAATTGGTAAAGAAAAGGAAAATCATTAACATGAGTGAGACAATCAGCTTTGTAATCACTCTTTTATAAATTTCCTGTGGGTAATTAATTTCATAAGATATCCAGTATTGTAATTCCATCCCTGTTCTTCCCCTTCCCCAGAATCAAGAAATATTTGAATTCAGTACAGGGATTCTTGCCACAGAATTGCATTAAAAGGTTTAATTAATAGAAAATTCTGTATAGCATATCTGTTAAAATACAGAGATTGTTTTCCACAGAGATTTTTTTTCCCACAGAGATCGCAGGGATTCCTGAGCAACCTCTGTCTGTAGAGTCCATTCACTTCAGTCACAACCTCTGACACATTGTTTGTCTTCCTAGGAAGCTGTGGTAGATCTTGGTTTGAAATGACTTTTATATTCAACTTGGCTTGCAGTGACTTTTATTATTATTTTTAATTATTATTATTTTTTTAAAGATGACCAGTTAGGGGGATCTCAACCCTTGCCTTGGTGTTGTCAGCACCACGCTCAGCCAGTGAGCCAATCGGCCATCCCTATATAGGATCCGAACTCATGGCCTTGGTGTTATCAACACCGCACTCTCCCGAGTGAGCCACGGGCCGGCCCTTGCAGTGACTTTTATTATTATTTTTAATTATTATTATTTTTTTAAAGATGACCAGTTAGGGGGATCTCAACCCTTGCCTTGGTGTTGTCAGCACCACGCTCAGCCAGTGAGCCAATCGGCCATCCCTATATAGGATCCGAACTCATGGCCTTGGTGTTATCAACACCGCACTCTCCCGAGTGAGCCACGGGCCGGCCCTTGCAGTGACTTTTATATTCAATTTTCCAGAGCTTTCTGAAACTCTCGTTCATGGAATGAATCTTGAAAGTAACCAAGGATTTCCTCTTAGCTCTCAGCCTCTGGAATCATCTTCTCTCCTCTCTAGACTTCCCTCCATTTCCCTGAATATTACCTGTTCAATTAACACCTTTTAACAAGAGAAACAGTTGTCTGTGGAACCTGGAGAGTCATAAGAACTCTCTCTACTGTTGTTAAGGGGAAAGGAACCTAAACTCTTTGCTAGTGATCACAATCTTGTTTCTCTCTATGATAATGTTCTTATCTTGGGCAATGTCTCCTCTCTAGAGGATTTCCAATGGCCTTGTACTTTTCTCATTCTTTCAATGCATCTGTGTATGACAATCTCATTTTGGGAGATGTACTAAGGCATGCACAAATGGGAGGGGAAACCCCAGGTCCAATAATAATAACCTGATGTCAGTGAAGAAGGAAAGTAATACAATCCAGTCAATGTTGAATATCAGTGAGGCACAAATGAGTTGACTGGCAACTAAGCTCTGTTTTCAGATTTCCTGGAATGGCTTTTGCAGTCTTCCTTGAATGCCCAGGTTTTGTTTTCTTCCCCTTCAGGCATGATGCCTTACTTCATTGGCCTGATACTGTTCTTTGTTGACTGAGAAGCAACTCAATGATTTGGGAGGCAAAAATTCCCTTTTTTCCTATCCCACTTCCTAATAAAGTGTTTCTTTCAAGAGGACATTTCCTTCATCAGATTTAGTTTTATTATTTGAAAGTATCCATATAGAAATGTGTGTGTGCGTCTATCCGGATTAAAGATTTGGGTGTTATTCAGTGAATGTAATTACTTACTCCACCATTTACTAGATATTTGATTTTAACAATTTACCCTTTTGTGCCTCATTTGTTAGAAAGTGCCTGATACACAGAAAG
This sequence comes from Galeopterus variegatus, assembly GCF_000696425.1. Lineage (NCBI taxonomy): Eukaryota > Metazoa > Chordata > Mammalia > Dermoptera > Cynocephalidae > Galeopterus > Galeopterus variegatus. Next base: position 82,610 of record NW_007728260.1, on the reverse strand, counting down.
TACTCAATAAATCTTAGCTATTATCATTGCCTAAATTTTCTTCTTTCACAATTTTACTAGGGCACAAACAACACAATCATTGGTCCCACAGGATCCTCAGACCACAGCGATTTCCTCAATTCTAGATGCCAACACTATTTATGCCTTCTGTAATAGACACTCTCCATTCATGTTCACACTCAGGGAGGGTGTATTTCATTTCATCTCGACCTCATAAGACCACTTCACTTGCTGCCTTCTACTCATCCCACACTTTCCCTGAATGTAGGAAATGAAGAAAGATCAATATTTGGAAAAATATAAAAGAAGGTAAAAGTCTCTGTAATTTCTCAAAATTGGTGTTCAGTATGTATTGATCCATGAGCTTAAAATAGATTTGAAAAGATTGAGAGACTTTGCCCCCTTTTCTGTCATCCATTGTAATGTGACCAATGTCAAATAGAAAACGTGAGGGGGCAGAGGAAAACTAAAGCTCTTTGATACAGCTTAGTTTGAAATTGACAAGCAGCTACCACAAAAACCTACCTAGTTCTTAGAAAGCTGCACTGCTCACTTTCTTACCTGACTGATCCTGCTACTTGAATAAAGATAATACAAACTTATGTTAAATACAAATGAATGTATTAAACATGCGAGCAGCAGAATAAATTAGAGCAATCTGGTAAATTGCATAAACTCAAGCAAATGTTAGCGTTAACATTTGTCCCATCCAATGTGGTTTGGTGTATCTGGGGTTAGGAATGTCTCTGTATTTTCAGTCCTTTTCAGATGAATTCTTTCTGTTAGAACTCATGTTCCTTCTGTCATCTTTTGATCTCCTTCCTTTTCCATATTAAAGACTTTTAGACAACCAGAAATATAAATGTTTATGAAATTTTTTCTTGTCCCGATATTAATGAAAATTAAATAGCTATGCCTGAGATATCAATGTCCAACTAATCTCAATAAAAAACTCAGCCATATTGCAGTTTTAATTAAACTGATAGCTATCTTTAGTTCACATATTTCATTCCAGAAAAGACAAAATGTCAGAAGTGGATATTAGAAAGCTTTTATTCTTAATATACTTAATACAGTATATATCAGTATGGAATTATCAAATATGGAAGGCTAATAATTTTTTAAAACCTTAGGACATAATGATTGTATTGTCAGAGAAAACTTGCATGGAAAATTCTAAAGGCAAAGGCTTTTAATATAATTTAATATTGTTTTTGAAACAAGCAAAACTTCCAAAATTATTCCAGAGACTAGTGAGGTAAGATGCTTCCTTAACCTTTGAAAAGTTTTTCCTATAGAAATAAAGGACATGTAATCTCTAGTACTGAATCAAAAACCTATAGACTTAATTATAGGCTTCTATTGTTTCTCTGATTAAAACAAAGTCAAAAGTAGAAGAATTGTATGTTATCTCAAGTCAAATCTTGTGTGTGTGGTGTGTTTGTAGAGTGATAAACCACTTTTAGGTTTCTTCCCATTTCGTAAATCCAGTTCTTGGACATATGGGAATGAGATGTATGGCAAACACATGGAAAAGACTAATTAAATATTTAAATAAGTGAATTGTTTTCTTTCAATTTGTTTTCTGTAAAAAATTGTTTTTCTACCTTTTTTTCTTCTAAGATTGGATTTAGATGAGATCTAGTAAAGATGTCATACAGTCATTGATCTGAGGTTATCAATTTCAAAGTTTTACTTATAAATATTTATGTATGTATTAAGGGTAATATTTTGGTTGGTCCTCAGTAATCTCTGTTTCTAAGTTATGGCAAGTCTCCCATATCAAGAGCTGTATACCAGGCAGACTCAAATCAGTTTCTTTCAAGGTATAGAGAAGACACTTATCCACTCTTAAGGCTGAGCCAATGTGCTTAGTGCTGTCAGGAAAAGAAGGGGGTGATGAAGAGGAAGTCCTTTCTAGGCAGAAAGAAAAACAAAAAAGTCTCTCCCCTTCCAGAGGAAGATAGGCAGAAGTTGGATGTGCAACTCTTGGGTTGAAGCTTTTGAGGGTGGAGCTTTGAGAGATGTTTCCACAACAACCAGAGATGCACAGCAGACTTTTCAGTTACGCTTTAGTGGACACTAGCCTAGAGACCACTTCAGACTATCCACCAGTTGGCAAAGACCAATAAAGATAATTTATGAATGTCAAGTGCTTGCATTCCCAAGAATATTTTTCCTGCAAACACTATCTTGAGTAGAAAAACAGAGGGAGGAACATCCCAATTTGAAGTTGACTCTTAAGACAGCACTAAGCACATTGGCTCAGCCTTAAGAGTGGATAAGTGTCTTCTCTATACCTTGAAAGAAACTGATTTGAGTCTGCCTGGTATACAGCTCTTGATATGGGAGACTTGCCATAACTTAGAAACAGAGATTACTGAGGACCAACCAAAATATTACCCTTAATACATACATAAATATTTATAAGTAAAACTTTGAAATTGATAACCTCAGATCAATGACTGTATGACATCTTTACTAGATCTCATCTAAATCCAATCTTAGAAGAAAAAAAGGTAGAAAAACAATTTTTTACAGAAAACAAATTGAAAGAAAACAATTCACTTATTTAAATATTTAATTAGTCTTTTCCATGTGTTTGCCATACATCTCATTCCCATATGTCCAAGAACTGGATTTACGAAATGGGATTGCAACCCTCAGTGTTGCGCCCGCACCACGCTCAGCCAGTGAGCAGGAACCAGTCTCCACATGGGATCCGAACCCTTGGTGGGAGCGCCACCACACTCCCAAGTGGCGCACTCTCCAGTGCGCCACCGGGCCGGCCCTGAACACAACTTTTTAATCCAGAAGTTATTTTAATTGGCAAGCCTATTTAATTGGAAGTGTTTATTATTCTGCTACTGAACTGTATGCTTAAAAATGCATAAGATGTTATATATATTTTACCACAATTGTTTTTAAAAGTGTGTCTTGTTCCTTCACTTTCCTCCCACTCTAGGTATAGGAAATAAATAAGCTGTATTTATTTGCACATCTGATTATAAAACAATTAAAATTTAACTTTGAACATCCCCCTCACACATACACACACAAATACTTTTTATTAAAATTCATAAGGCTTTCAGTCCTAGGATCTTTTTCAACCTTCTTGTCTTTTAAGGGTTCTCCTTTTCATAAGTGGAATTCCTACAGGGTTTTGGGTTTCAGGTGTGATCTGGGAATGGAATTTTTTTTCTCCTGAATCTCTAAAGATAGCATGATCATATTCACTTACTTCTCACTAATGAATATAGAATGAAAATTAGGCACTCTCCATCTGTAATGTACACTTGGAGCCAGTCCAAACTCCTGCTTTCTTTATATGTGGTATTATTACTGTCCAAGTCAAAAACCTCTACCCCTAGATTAGACTGAGTCAAATGAAATGGAATGTGAAGCCAGATTTCTCTATGACACTTATGAGCTATGTGACTTTGGGCAGTTATTTAATCTCTATGAGCTTTAATTTTCTCCTTCATAAAATGGGAATAATTCAAACCTCAACAGATTTGTTGAAGATTACATAAAATAGTGAATGCAGAGTGCTTACGAAGTTTATCTACATTGTTATTATGAATATCTCCTCCTTAAATTTAGGAGGAGATATTCATAATATCTCCTCTCATTTCTATATCTTGTGAATAATTTCCCTGTGCTTTCAACATTTTCTTTTATCTCTTTATCAAGCACCTATTACGGACCAGGCAAATGGTAGCTTCTGGTAATCTAACAATGAATGAAATACAGATAGTTCAAGATGCTGTCAAAGTAGCAGAGAAGATTACAGTATTAGAGTAGCAGAGAAATGGTATAGAAGCTCACGATGGGAAGCAACTGACTGTCCAGAGTGGGACTAGGGTAAAAGAAACCTTCTTAAAAGACTAAACACTTGAGTTGCATAAAATAGAGAGAGTGAGTTGCTTGTGGTCTGCTCCTCAGTCCTCTTCTTCATGAAGAGGGTGCCAAAGTTATCCATGAACCTCTGGACTGCAGTTGAAATCCTGCTTTCTTCAGATGGCCCTATTTCTCTCAAAACACTCTACAACAGAATTGAGACACAGAAAGGATGTTTTTCCTCCTTGTGGAGAAATAAAGAGGGAAATCGTCATTGCTCCCACTTCTTCTTTATGCCTACATTCCTCCATCCTTTATGCATTCAATAAACATTTACAGAATACTAATTAAGTACCAGACACAGTGCTAGACTGAGACAAATGGTCACCCTAACTCTGGGACACAAAGCAGACTCTCCTAATGTAGCCTTAATAGAGGGTGTGAATATAATCATGTAAGAAATGATGCCCAGCATAAACTTAATGAAATACTGGATGGATGAGGACATTAGGAACATTCGTTAAGTGAATGAATTTAGCACATGGGAACTAGATTACATTGAATGATTCGGAAAATCCCAACGATGTGCCCACAGTTCATATAAAACATTATTCCTAGGACTGTATGAAGATTAAGTGATTTAAATATATTTGAGCACCTGTTACCTGCAAAGATAATTCTGACAAAGTCATTGCCTACAAGGAGATTCTATTTCAATAAAGGACAAAGCTGTATAGGCAAATCATTACAAAGTAACCTACAAAACAACCCCAAAGCAATTCAGATAGAGGGCAGTGGGGTTCAGAGAAGGATGTTATTATTCTGGCCCAGGATAAGAAGTGTCGTTGAGGGCCCAGGGATGACTTTGTGGGATAAGAGTGCGGGAGAAAAAACCAAGGGGAATCACGGAGGTGGTGGGAGAGTAGGTGCTCAGGTGGAGAAGCAGGAACTCTCCCACAGAAGCAGAGGAAAAAATAGACCTGGCATTCGGGCTGTGGCAGAACAGTTGAAGTTGTGGGGTAGAGTGACTCATTCCACACTCTCCTCCAATCGTGGCTTTTTCTCCCTCAAAATTTCACTCCTGCAAAATATTTCCCAGGAGCTCTGCATACATGTGCTCATTTGAAGGGAGCTGGACTGTGGTTGAACTTTTTTTGTAATTAGAGTTGATATATCAATCTTGTTATCCAACAGCCTTCTTCACAGTGCTAACAGGTGTGTAGCTGAGCAGGCTGTGAATGCTTTAGTAACCATCTCCAGCGTGTTTACTCACCACAGAGTTTATTTTTCAAGCTGAAGCTGAATGAGAATTGATAGCAAAATCCAAGGTCATGATTTCTTTTTCCAACTGCTGGTGCCTCCTAGTTTCCCACTCTGAACTCCCATATATTCACCCACACTGTTCATCCTTGTTTCTCTCCTGCCTCCCCTCCTCCATATCTTCTTGCTCCTGTAAAATGCAGTGTTCACAGCTCATTTCTTAGCAAAATTATGAGATGTGTTGAGTGATTTCACATTAATAACATTTTAGCTAACAACACTTTGAAGAGTCTACAGACCATTTACCAAAGAAACTAAATTATTTCAAACACTTGTGTCAAAATTAATGAACCAAGGCTTTTCTGATATAGTGGCCTAGCATTTTATGTGGGTGTAAACACAACTCCCTGATCTCCAAAATTCAGCAATTCTTATTAAATTCTTCCTTCATTAGGGAGAGAGAAAATGTTTCACTATAGATTTTTCCATAACTTTTAGTAGTGGAATAGGGCATTTCTTTCCTGAAGTAATTCAAACTGATATGAAACTCTTTTCTAATATAAAAATGTCTTTAGAACACCTTAGAATTATTGCAAACGATAAATAGAATTTATTAAGGTTATGAATCAAAGAGAAATATTGTGTTCTTCTTGTCATTAAAAAATATGTAGAGGTTAATCTTTTTCTCATTCTTTTTGGCTTAGCAATGACTGTTATTTTTTTCTCCTAAAAAGTTCTCTCTGGTTCCAAGTTATTCCCAGCTGCTAAGAGTCACAAATTCTGTTATAGCAGGGTGACATTTTCAGACAGGAATACGAGTTTGTGAGCTAAAATACAAAAGAAAAGGGGGAGAGTTTACTGAATGACTGTGTTCTGGAAGAAGAAATCTCATTTAAACCACTTCTCTTTTACCCTCTTTCCCCTCAAGTATTCCAACTCCTTTGTCTCTTCACGGCTCCCTGACCTTCCTTCCTGGACTAGTAGGACTGCCAGCTACAGGGACATGATCATCTACTCAGGCTCTCTGATGTTTTTAAATCCTCGCTTAATAACTTCTCATTTCCTGGGGGAAGAAAGCAGCACATGGCACCTCAGTTCTGTAAAACATGGCCCACTGCTCCTGGGAAGGGGAGTCAAGAAGCAGTTGACCTGCCTTAGGAAGGAAGGTGACCTGGGTTGGTCCTACCCAATACCAGGAGCACAGATAACATATTCTCTAGACTGGACCTGATGTCCTTTATTCCTCAGGCCTGAATACACTTAGCCTTACTTCTACAAACTGCTTTGTATTCCTTGCCCACCCCCCTCATCCCCTCCATTCTTAGCTCTTGAAAAAATATCACAGACGCTGCAGTTACCATCCATCTTCTGACTTTTCATCATAGCTTTGCATATCCCTATCGAATATTCTCTTCCTTTCTCCCTTTTCTTGTTAACCTCACAATTTTGCTTTTCAGAGACCAACCAAAGATTTCTATGTGTGATTTAAAAGACGTACTACAAGACAACTCCTCTTCTGATACAAGAGCTATAGAATTATTTGCATACATAATCTTGTCTTGTACCTCCTGCTAGTACAGGCCTTTTCATCTCCAATCTTCATGCTATAACAAAAGAATAAATTATGGTACTCCTGATAGAACATTAAACTGACAATCTTCTGAAGCACTGGCAGTTTTAATGGAAACCAAAGAAAATTCAAGATTATACATTTTCTTGTAAATGTACTTTTTTCTGTCTTCCCTCTCACATATTATCAATTTAGCTTTTTATTATCCAATTTCCTATCTGTCGAATAACAAACCTAAAACTGCATTTGAGCCAATCTCCTGTCAATGGAACTGTACTTGCTGATAGAGGCTTAAGGTATTGGTAAATCGGTTACAAGGTGTTTAGACTTATTATTAAAGATTTAGTTAAATTAACAAACTGTAGCAATTTCAAAAAGACTAAATGGATTGCCTTATAATATTTTGCCTCCCTCCTGCCTACTTCTTTGGGAAGACTGGAAAAGTGAAAATAAAGGTGTTTATATAGTGCCATCTAGTGACATACATTAAAAAGCTCTGTGTCATCTAGGTATTACTTAAATGAGGACAGAAATGCTTGGAATCTCCAGGTTTAATTCTAGTTTTGTTTTATCTCCTATGGGGATGATCCAATTCTGGGGTCTCTTTTTGGTGTCATTGGGAGTTTTAAACTTTAATCTGCTTTGTGGAAAGCCAAGAAAGATGAAAACTCTTTCAATATTCATAAGAATTACTGCCTTGGTATTTGAACTTTGGACTTTTCCTTGCTATACCACTTCTGTCTGTCATGCTATAACAAAATACTGATTCTGCTGAGATTAGGAAAATGTTAATAATTTAAGAAAAGGGAAATGATCACGCAACAAACTATAACACTGCTCCACTCTTCCAACTTTTATCACTTGAATCTATCGTTCTTAAATTTTAAATATATGAATAGAACAAAACAAGTCTTCAACCATACTTTTTAAAAAGATATACATCCATGAGGGCAATAACCAAACTTTTAGAAGTTGGCCCACTGTTAGCAAAGTTCAAAATCAATAAACAACCCTCCCCAACTACACATATGGAAAGAAAACAAAAATTTTAAAAATTATAGCTGCATCAGAAACTGCTGTGTAATTTAAATGATTCATATTTCCCAGAATCAGCCAGCCCTTTCCAAAGCTGTTCTCTAACTTGTAGTTGAGGCCGACTTGGCTTTGATTGTGATACACGTCTGGGATCAGGTCTGTTTCCTGACCCCTAGTCACCAGACACTCTGTTTCCAAAGCACTTCTGCCTTTCCTAGAGGTGCTCTCCTCCTGTACAGACACTGATAGGCTGATCAGATCTGCTGCCTGCTTCCCAGCTGGTGACAGAAGTGGCTTCTTATCATGTTTACCTCAGAGGCCTTGAGTGTCTCAGGACCTCTTCTGTAGTGCATTCTTTCATTTTGTCATGATCTTGTACATAAACTAAGAGATTTAAAAAGCGGATGGAAATGAAAAACATGTGGGGCAAGTCTAAAATGCTTTGAATAATCAGAGGTAATTAAATGAGTGACTGTCAGACCACATATGATATCTAAGATAATATATTTGCTGAGTTAAAGGGTCAAATTTCTAATTTCCTCCTTCAGTAAATTTAATCTTCCTCTCATGGTTCCCTGATACTTAGGAAAGGGTTTCTTTGGTCTTAATCTTATCATCATTAAGATACGAAAATGAACATAATTTATTATGATGGCAGATTTAAAAATACTATATCTTACCATATTAATTAGAATGAGAGTAACTGAGTGAGGCACAACTGGTTAAAGCGGTTTCAGTTTAAAAAGGACTCAATGCCTTTGTTCTTAATTTTAGCTCAACTACAACAGAATTTTCCTTTCAGAAACAGGTTTATAATCTCTTCATCTCTATGGTTTCAGTACCCTCCACCCATCCCCAATTGAAACGCTACTATTTTATTGATGGCATTAGCAGCAATTTCATAATTGATAGAATTGACATGCAGAGAAGTTTAAGTGGTTGTTGGGATCTTTGTTGATTAAAGATTTTTAGAATAAATACTAGTTTAGTACTTGGTGTTATTTGAAAGGGCCAATCTTCCACAGCGGGAATGTTTGTGGAAGAATGCCAGGAAATGCTCACTTTTTGTCTCACTTTCAACCTTCTCTAGTGGTACTAAGTTTATTATGGGTTAGAAAACGAACAGGATTAAGTGGCCCATTTCTAATATGTAATCATTAAATTTTCATATAGTTCTATAAAGGCAATTTAATTATTTTATAATTACATAACCAGAACATGATATGACTTAGAGGCCTAAAGAATACACTATCTTGCAATTGTAAGTAATGAAAAAAAGTCAATCAATTATATGCAGAATAATACAATTAAAACAATACATAATTTGTGTTGACATCTCTGTTTTTCTCCTTTATGAGTAGATGGTAACTCAGTCTTCCTGGCAATATAGTAAAAAAATTAAAAAACAACAAAAACACCTTTCTTCTATGTTATTCTGGTTTCTGTTTAGTTCTTGAGCTTTCTGGCAACGCTTAAGACACTATTTTGTGCTGCTCTTAAAAGTGAAAATAATGAGACACAATAGTTCCATTATTAAACAAAAGAGCAGGCATACATGAGAGGACCCTCTGCTTGGAAACTGTCTCCTCATGTCTGGTCTCCGCTCTTGTCAATGGCATGCAGATAGATTCAGCATAGATGTTGGGGGTAGGTTTGTGCTTTAAAACAACATAAAAACATATTGATGTCCAAAAACTATACGTAAAGTATCTAGATTTCTTATTAAAGTTTCACAGATTTTATGGACATAATTAAGAAACAAAAGGACATTCCATCTTATGAGACAACCTCAAACTCTGAGAACTCTCAGGTATCAATGATCTCTTATATAACAGTTCTTATCCTTATAGGGATTTTTATGCTTCAGGTATTAAATAGAAGGTGACTGATAGAGATGAAAATAAATATATATTTGTATCTTCATGGTTTAGAAACTAGATCTGTAGAGGCAATATAACTGCATATTTAATAAACAAACAAACAAAACCAGAGTGATTCCTGTTAGGGACAGAAATGAGAGGAAGGTGCATTGGCAGGAAATGGGAAGGACAGATATGGGATCCACCAGAAAAGAGATCTGAGCCTACTTAGACATCACGTCTCTTGGAGGAGAGAACTCAGCGTGGAAGTGCTGCTGAAAACCTAAGCACTAGGGCTGTGGCACTAGGAGTCTACTTGAACTATCTGGGCTGAACATAGGCAGTGGGTGGGACTAGGCTGTCAGCAGACAGTCCGCTGAGGGAAGATGTATGTGAGGCTTGAGTAGGGGCTGGACCAGAATATTCTGTGACTTTAAACAGTTTCAATGGCAGAACAGCAGAGAACTAGCACTAACAGATGGATCATGTGACATCAAGGAACAATGCAGCAGCTGCAACTGTAGACTATAGACTAAAAAGTCAAAAGATCTCTGCTCAGGATGTGACAACCCTCAGTAATGAGAATTCTGGAATAGGGAGGAGGTCTTCAACTGACATATATAAGACTCATACCCTAGTGGGTTGTTTATAAAGAAATAGGTAGGTAGATATATAATAGGTAGATATATATGTAGTTATCTTTAAATATTCATATAAAGATACTTATAAATATGAAATACTTGTATAAAATATGAATATAAAATATTTATATGTTCTATATATAATATATTTATTTTTCAAGTAAATGCTTCATTTTCATATAGAAACCAAGGACTAAAGAACAGTCTCAAGATTCAAAACTTCTGTCTCAATCCTCTTTTGTTTTTTATTTTTTTAGTTGAAACATAATTGATTATACATATTTGTAGGGTACAGAGTTGACGGTCAGTATTTGTGTACAATACGTGATAACTACATGGGACAAGTAGTTCCAAAAGTTCCTTCTATTCCAAGAAGGTGAGAGGACCATCAAGATGGCCAGGGAATTCAGTATTCATCATTACAAAACATATTCTTTGTGTCCCTTAACCAATTTCTCCCTAACCCTCCCCCCCCCTCCTCCCTCCTCCCCTCCCACAGTTCTGTTCTCTCTTTCTGTAGGAAATATTCTGGGAGTATCAGAATCTTTAGAAGAAAAATTCTTAATCTCATCTTTTGCTTCCACCTTAAAATTCCCGTATATACTATTCAGCTTTAAGTGTGTATTAAAATGCACAAAGAAAGGGAAAAATAGAAAAGATATATTAGGAAATAGTTACTTGAAAATAATATGTAGATGAGATGTGTTGGTGTTAGAGAATAATTTTAAAAATAGGATATAATCATGATTCTCATACAAATATAAAACTAACACATGAAAGATTTTATAGAGCTCATTAATTAATTAATGAGGGAAGCAGTAAGATGCTACCACTGATTCATAGGAAATCCAAAATATCACACATATTAATAGGAAATAAGAGAATGAATTTATAAAAAAATACAAAACTTGCTTATTACGGGAATGGAGATGGGGAAATCAGTTGTACTTCCACCTGACAAAAGTAATTTACGCGGCTATGAACAAGAGTTATTTGCATTGCTATCAGTTATCTACAATTTGCAGAGTTTAAAGACAGTGAAAGCCCAATGGCCCCGTAGAATCAGCTAAACAACCTACTTTTCCATTGAAGTCATTATTTATCTTTTTTGATCCATTTCAAAGTCTTTTCCAATTTTTCTCTACGTTGGCATTCATGGAAATAATAGGTTCCTTTCAGATGCTTCACAAAATCCTGTTCACTCAATTCTATCACAAATAAATCCGTTTAGAAGTTTTTCTGATTCCCCTGAACTGATTGTGATTTCTTTCTTTGGTGGCTCCACATTCCATTCTCTCTCTTTTATGGCAGCATTTCACTTTTCCAACAGTGGTAGTTATATGTCTATCTTATTTCCCATACTGGATTTTAAACTGCTTTTTAAAATCCTTTGCAGTGGCTCTCAGGATGCCTCTGTATGTGATGTGCTCAACAGATATATTTCATTGAATTTAATGTAATTCTTATATTCATTCACCCAGTCCTGATTAGCTTGCTTCTAGGTAAAAATAGCAGCTTCCTGCAAAGAAAGATGTGAAGAGCCAATCTTTATATGGAATTATCTTCTACAGAATTAATATAAATTGAAGAACCCCAGGCAATGCTTGCTTTAAATACAGTCTATTCCCAAATCTCTCTCTCTCAAAATATTATGAGTGCCTGAAAACATTTCCATCATTGGATTTACTAATGAATTTGTTGCTGGAGATGCAGGTTTTTGGATTTCCAGAGGGAGGAATCCCATCAAGAACCCAACAATAACTCCAACTTCATGGGGCAATGTCACATTCACACTCAACATTTATTGCAAAACTAAAGTACTTGCAAGAGAGTGTGCAGGCAACCTCACACGTGAGGAGAGCCCTGTAAATATTCAGGGTCGTACGTTTTATATGTCATCTCAGGACAGGGATGGTGGGGGAATATTCAGCTTAACTAGCTGGGAGGAATATTCAGCTTGGGCAGAGGTTGGGGTAATCCTGGCTGGGGCGGGAGGGGTGGTTGCTTCTGCTTCCTGTCATGTGCATTGCCAAGTTTGAAGGAAAGGCTCATGCTCAGTGGGCCCAATTTTTCCTTAAGTTTGCTCTTTTTGGCCTAGTATCACTTGTGCAAGGTCACATAGCAGTCATAGCAGCTCCGTCCTTCTTAGTGGGCATGTGTGGTGGTTTTGTTTCCTGTTCAGAAAACTGCAGAGTTCTGGGGTTCTTCAATTTGATTGGTCAAGTGGTTTTCCTTTCTCCTCTCATTATGGACTCATTAACTACAAAACAAGGAGGTGGCTAATGTCTGTTTAGCCTGAATATTCATGGTAGCCTTCCTGGGGCTGGTCCCTGCTCTATCCTTCCTCAAACTTAGTGAATTAAGGAATCGTCTCTAAAAATTTGTTTCAGTGTCTCACTAGCCATTAGCTGCCTTTAATAGATTGGTAAGGAGTAGTTTACCAGATTGATAGGTCTCAAAAGAATGGTTAAAAAAAAAAAGGAAAAAAATTTTTTCTTCTTTTAAACAGGAAATGAGGAACTAGAACACTGGAGTTGGGGATGTGCTGGATCTACAACTATTAAAGATGAACAGAAGTCTTTCATAATCATACTTATGAGAAGATTTTACCAGTATATTCTCCAGTGAAATTAGAGGTTTAGAAAAATATTTCCATGAAAAATGTAAATTATGAAAATTTCAAAACCTTTTTAAAGGATGCCTTTATTTGTTGAAATACAGTTTAGGTCATGATCATCAGCTAGTATTAATGGGTTGGTATTATGTTAAGTCTCTTTACAATCTTGGGTATGTGAGCAGGCTGAGGAAACATTGCCTTCAAAACTAGAAATGATTATAGAAACAGTTGGCATCCTTGCATAAAAGACACTTGCTATCAATCACTTATGTGCTAACAGTCTAGAATTCCAAATTAAACTATTCACAGTTTTGATTCAATTAGCTGTTTTAAATTTTATTTTTTACTTTCAATTAGCTTTTGATTCATTGCCTATGTCTTTAATGACAAAGTAATTCCAGGAAAAGTTGGGACCTGGAAAAGTTTTACCTAGCTCAGATTCCCCTGAAGGGAATATGTGAGTCACACTGTACTTATATTGGCAAATAAAACCACTGTGCATGTCTGCTCCCTGTGGATTTTAATTTGCAGCATCAATAAACTGCAAGTAATACAAGAAGGGTTCTCGGAGGAGGAAATGCTTGAGTCAAGTCCTTAAGAAGAAGTAAAAGTTAGCTAGATGATGAAGATTTCTAGACATTAGGAAAGGTCCAAAAGATATGCAAAGATTCATAAACATGCTTTGGATGAACTGCAAGCAAATTCATCAAGGCTCATGCATTGAACTGGAGTTAAGGAGGTGATGTCTGATAAGACAGGAAGTGTGGTTGGGGAAGTGATCAAGAAGGGTGTCCAAGCCCAGGCTAATACATTTGGATTTTATTCTTAGGAATATGGGAGCATGGAGTGACACAATCAGATATGAGTTTCAGAAAGATCACTCTGGCAAAGAGTTATTGACTGGAACAGTCAATAAGACTGGGGACAGAGAAAACCATTTTGAGGATGTTGGAGTAGTTCAGAAGAGAAATGAAGGTTACTTCAATGGATTTCAATGGATACTTCCCTGGATGCAATAAGGACTGACAATACCTCCACCCAAAGATCACCAGGAACTAACCTTTAGTTAAACAAGTTGGTTCTGTCACTCATTGTAAGTAGAGAGAGGGAACACTCATCATGAGGAACTGAGGGTTGTTTCAGTAAGAAGGTGTCAGATGGAACCTGTTTATAGGATTTTTGTTTTGGTTGAGTAATTCTGGGAAGGGAGAGTCAGAGGAAATGGTGTTTACTCACGATTGAAAAGTGAGGGCAATTCTGTGGTTGGGTATCTGAATAAATCTTATCTACTCTGAGGGCAGATTAAGGGAGGATTGGTAAAGTAGCATTTGGTAGTAGGCATTTTGGGATCATCAGGGCCTAGCCTGAGAATGAAGCCAAGCCTGAGGAAGGCAGAGTGAAAAGACAAAAGGAAACTTGGTCTTGCTCACATCATTTGAGCTGCAAGATCAAGCCTCATTTGAAGCCAGTTTTACCTTTGGACTTTTCGGTTTTTATTATTTAAGTCAGTGTGAGTTAATCTTTCTGTTGCTTGTAACTGTGTCGCTATAACACATGTAAGGAGCTAAAAAGGCTGACTTTTAGTTTGATCCAGGATTACACTTGAAGTGGGCACGTACAACAAGGACAAGGGAATCAAGCATGTTGGCAAAAGAATGGTTAAAGTGATGGTGATGGACTCAATAAGCAAGAAAATACCTGGCCTATTTGCACTAAAATTTTCCTTTTCTCTATCATCTGTACTTCCCATGCTATCATCTAATCTAATTAAATTCAAATAAAAGTTTATTTATTTGTAAGCATGATACTGTGCTAAATTTTGTGAGAATATAAGTCTAATACTATTTCTAATACTGATATAAGTAGGGAGTTACACACACACACACACACACACACACACACACACACACCATTTACCCATTTACTTATTAAACACTTAAAAGCAAGACAAGGGAAATTATGAAGAAGAGCTCAAGTGAATTTTACAGATGGCAAGTGCAAAGGGATTCGAGAACTGGAAGGCAATCTGTGCTATTTAGTTAATGTGGAGTGATTAGAGACAATTCCCCAGGGCTCTCCTTCCTCTCACTTAATGTGTTGGTATTAGAGCAGGCAGCAGGCTTACTCTATTTCTGATGTGGGGAGATGAGGGATCTTTCTATTAGCTCTCTGACCTTGAGCAAGTCACTTAAACTCTTTGAGCTTCATCTTTTTCATTTATAATTTAAGTCCCTACTTACTTCTCAGAGTTGTTGTAGAGAATCAAAATCATAATGGGAAACAGAGGATGTTAAAGGAGCTTCCAAACTGGAAAGTGTGAAAGAAAGCAGGGAGTGATAATGGTGGTCCTTGGCAGACCCAGAGACAGAGCACCTTTCCTGTTTTTTTTTTTTTTTTTTTTTTTTGTCAAACATCTAAATATCTAATGGTGGAAATTTTAGAGGACCAAAGTAAATTTCTATTCAAATGAAGTTGTCCATATGGTTCTGCTTTTGTGAACTTCGTAAATGAATTTCTTCATATTATAACCTGAGTATATTAGGCATAAAGTCTCAATACCAATGAGAATCTCCATCCACATACACATATAATACAAAGCAATAATAAGGGTAATAGGGAAATATTGACTGTGAGGCCCTTAAAGATTCTGCCCTGGCTGTCTTCTTCCTCCTTTTACTTAGGCCAAAATAATTTCTATAAATTTTATTCTTTTTCTCTGAATGACACATTTCATTCTTTTCTCTTGGTTTCTTCCCTGATCCTTTGCTTGTCTTCTTGTCCATGCCTGATCTTCTTGCAATATAGAGCAATTAATTCTAAGGCCCTCTTCAACACTCCCCTTTCAGGGCCCTTATTTAAGCTGTACTTAACAGCAGGGGGATTTTCCAGGCATAGTCTTCCTTCCGTCTAAGAACCAGCATGGGCTACTATTAGGGGACTTCAGGGAGGGCAGTGCTGTGTATTATCACATCAGTGAGGTATAGAAGAAAAAATCCATCTTCTGGTCACAGAAGCACAGATAAGAGTTTTGGTTTCCTAGTGTTTTCAGAATAATGGAAAACCTGAGAAAGCGAGGGCCATCTATAATCACAAGGCAGCATAGACTCCAGTTCTCTCTGCCTCTAGAGGTAACCAAGTAGCTATAATCAAGTTCATAACAAAGAAATTATTGAGGTGTATTGAATATCCATTTATTAATTTCTAGCTTGATACCAATTTCATCAGCAGCTTTAGTGTGTAGAGATATGTATTAGCTTTTCTTATCACTCCCCCAAATCCTTTAGTTATCTCCTAAAGACAATTGAAACTATCAGAATAAAAATCAGCCAACATTCAAAGCTGCGAACAACAGAACTCCCAGCTGAATTCTGGAGAGCATGCACTTATACTCTGGTTTCTCTTCAGATCGCATAAATCTTTCACCTTTTACTGGAGAGCATGCACTAAAGTGGTAAGTGTGAGGAAATGGGACTTGGGGGGCCAACAGCTTCTCCTACACAGGCCTAAAAACAATTAACAGGTGACTAGTCAGTGTTCAAATTTCCCCTAGTGTTTCACAACTTTTTTTTTTCTTACAGTTTATGTGTCTGAATCATGATCCAAATAAGGTCTATACATTGTAATTTATTTGCATGTTTTCTAAGTCTCTTTTTTCCAGCTTTTTATTTTGAAATTTTTAAACATACAACAAACTTGGAAGAATATTATTGTTAACAACAATAAATCTGCCAAGATTATATCATTAACATTTTAATATACTTGCTTTATCCATATCTACCCATTTATTCATCCCTTTATCCATCTTATATTTCTTGATGCATTTCATAGTAAATTATAGGTATCTTCTTACCCCACTGCGGGGGTGTGCCTGGGGTCCTCCTGCAGACACAGAAGGAGAAGGAGCCGACAGGATTACCCCCGGTGTTGGAACCAAGGGATCTTGGGGAAAAGTGAGCCTGCTGCCCGCCAACCCAGCCCCATGAAAGAGACACTCAGACAGGGCAGGGGTTCTGTCAGGCCAGTTCCACTTTATTGCCATTACACTGCAATTTACATAAGCAAGCAAGTAGGGGCTTTCCATGAACTAACCAATCAATTAAAGGATCATGTGGGCATGCATTTTGTACTAACATGTTAAGCATAGCAATCACGCAGGGTTCACAAGTGTGGAAATACTGGAGGACCAATAAAAACCTTTTGGAGCTATCTTGGGTTATGCCTCCCCTACTTCCCGTGAGCGCCATCTTCATCCTCCACCCATAGGCACCATGTGGCTCACAGATAATGTATGCTCCTAAAGATGGGCCCAACATCTCTCCCTATTTTCTTTATAAAAAGAAGAACAACCCTGTAATGGGTAGTTGAAGGCGGCTAACCTCTCAACCTCGTTGGCTTTTTTGTGACTGTGCCTGTCTTAGGTTGTCCCCCTCTGGGGATCTTACCCGTCATTGGCTAGCCAGCCACTTGTGGGGAGCCAGCAGAGACCCTTAAAGATTACTGTGGATTTTTTGAAGGGGCATATTGACCCAAGGGTTTTGGGGTTTTTTTCTTGGGCCACATTTTCTACCACTTGGGTGAGCATAGTTATGGATCCTAGATTTCGTCAAATGAGAGCCATGATTTTAGCAAAAATTAAAGGACCAAACATTAGCACTAAGAGGAGGATTAAGAGGAGGCCCACTAAGGGGCCGGCCCGGTGGCGCACTGCTACAGTGCGCTGCTTGGGAGTGCGGCGGTGCTCCCGCCGAGGGTTCGGATCCCACATACAGACCAGCCACTCACTGGCTGGGAGAGGTGCGGGTGCGACACCGAGGGTTGCGATCCATTGCTGGTCATGAAAAAAGACATAAAGGAAAAAAAAAAAAAAAGAGGAGGCCCACTAAGGCAGATATTAAGGTGGTAAGCCAGGGAGAACTGTTAAACCAAGATTGAAACCAGCTCTCATTGGCCTCTCTTTCTCTTTTATGTCTTTCCAAGCCTTCTCTAACTTTTGTCATAGACTCTTTTATTATTCCAGAATGATCGGCATAAAAGCAACATTCTTCCTTGAGAGCTGCACATAAGCCTCCTGTTGTAAAAATAGGAGGTCTAATCCCCTTCTATTTTGTAATACAACTTTGGAAAGAGAAGTTAATGATTTTTGCAAATGGGTAATTGATGTTTCAAGCCTATCTAGATCTATGTCTATAGCCTCCCTTAAAGCTTGTATATGGGTGTAAGTATATCCTATTCCAGCAGCCCCTGCCCCAGAGCCCACCATCCCCAATAAAGTACTAATGGTAACAGTGGCCCCTAGTGCCCTTTTACTGTGGTGAGGAAAGTTACTTGTCCAATATTGAAACATTTCTTCCCCTCTATGCCATAATATTCGGGGAACAATATCTACTGATACACAAGTTTCATGAAATAAGGATTGATTAAACACACAAGCAGTAAGCCCTGATTTGGTGCATAACCATCGCCCAAGGTTGGGTTTATCCCAGGTACTGTTGAGGATAATGGTATTGGAACAAAGGGAGGGGTTGTTTACACCAACACATAATCCTTTTCCCAATATATGTTGTATGGTTAAACCAGGATGGGTTCTGTTGTAATTAATGGCACAGTGGGTGCTGTTAGTGGGGAGGATGGTTACGTTACTTAATGCCACAGCCTCAAAATATGGGGGATGAACATCATAACATAACCAACAATCTTTTATCCAGGTTTGTTACACTGGTAGGTGATTGGTTCCCCACATGCCAGAGAGCCAGATGGTCCATAGGATGGATGACCAGGTGACACATCATGCTGCTGTTGATGGTGTTAAGGACAAAGGCAATCAGGATTGGAGCGAAACTCTCCCACAAGGATTATGAGGCAAGTTCACCCAGGTTGTCACATAAGTCTCCTGAAAGAGAAGAATTTGCCTCAGGGTTGTTGTTGTCCCTGGGCTGGGTATTTGTTCAAGATTTTGAGATACAAATTTAAGGTTTTTGGCCAGTATCCATATGAGGCAGGGTTCATCAAAGGGGAATACACACCCAAATCCCCTTCCCATAGTTAGGAGTGGGTCAGGTCCTCTCCAGTGTCTGCAAATGGGGTCTTTCCATCTAACTTGCACCTCGGGCTTTATGTCTTGATTAGACCAGTACTTTTGAAAAGGTGTCATTAACTCATTTTTGGAAAAATTTAGAATGTTTAATGTAAATAGTGCTAATCCTAATTGTTGGTGGGGGCTGGTGGTACCCCCTTTTTGTTTTTGTAATTGATTTTTTAAAGTTTGGTGATAACACTCTATTATAGCTTGTCCCTGTGGATTGTATGGAATACCTGTGGTGTGGCAAATGTGCCAGCTTGAAAGGAACTCCTGAAATGCATGGCTAACAAAACGGGGGCCATTATCAGTTTTAATTTGATTGGGGAGTCCAAGTGTTGCAAAACATTGTAAAAGGCGACTTTGGGCATGTCAAGCCTTTTCCCCTGAGTGAGCGGTAGCCCAGCAGGCATGAGAATAGGTATCAACAGTAACAAAAACATACTTGAGCTTTCTAAAAGGAGAAAAATGAGTAAAATCAATTTGCCATAATACTTTGGGTTTTAGTCCCCTAGGGTTAACTCCTGAGGATTGTAAAGGGGGCACCTGTAAGTAAGGAAGGCAAAACTTACAAGTACGAACAATCTTTTTTAAATCTTTAATAGGGATTTGCAGGAACCGTTTATGTAGGCCCCTCCAATTTATGAGTTAGGGCATGGAGATTAGATGCATCTTGTAAAGTTAAAACATGGGGGTTAGAGGAGGCTGTTTTGTCTGCTAAAAAGTTTCCTAGTGAAAGTAGACCAAGCAATTTTGATGGCCTCTAAGATGTTGTATATAGATGGGTTGGGCCTGTTCGAATAACAATGATTGGGCCTGTATTATAAGAGGTGTAATTGGGTTGTTATCTAAACGAATATGGAAATTAAGCAGCCCCAGGAGCAAATTAGTGTCATACAAACTGTCAGAAAATAAATTTATGGGTTCTGAGACCTTATTAAGTGCTAAAACTATAGCTAAGAGTTCCTTAAACTGTGCAGATCCTTCACAGGGCTCATAGTACTTTTGAGGGACAATGTTAGATGATGGTTGTTTTCCATGTGGCAAAAAGACAATAACAGCAGCCCCATGTTTACCCCCATCAGTGAACACATTATAGGCATCAGGTAGGGGTTTCTGTAGAAATAATTGAGGTGCTCTCCCGTTTAAACAGCCAAAAGAAGTGACCCATTTATAAGGCCTGTAGTGACAATCCAGGATGCCGGGGAAACCCTCTAGTGCCAAGGCCATTCTAGGATTGTTTCTGTAGATCCATTCTAGGTCACTCAGTCGGTTTGGAACAATTATTTTGTTAGGTTCCCATGCATAGCATCGGAGTGCTATGTCCCGTCCCTTTTGCGTTAAGTCAGCCATTTGGTCTATATAGGTATAGACTCAAGGAGATCCCCCCAGAGACATATGAATCCATTGTAAGGGGTTTCCCTCTTGAACAAGGACTGCCATAAGGATGGTGGGATTAGGCAGAATCCATAATTGCAAGTCTTTTGAGGGAGAGTATCTAGCAAGCTGAGCCTGGTTGAGAGAATTCTGAGCCTCTTGTAAGAGCTGTTTATGTGCAACTGAAAGCGAGATTTTATCATGAGGCAGGCTCTCCCTTAATAGGTTAAAAACAGGTAATAGCTGACCCAATGAAATGGGAATCCAGGGCCATAGCCATTTAATTTCACCTAAAAGGCGTTGTAAATCAACCAAAGAACAAGAATCTGGGATACAAAGTTGAGGTTTTAAAGGACTAACGCCTTGCAAGGTTAACTGGGCACCTAAAATTTTAAAAGGTGGAACAACTTGGATTTTATCAGCAGCAACATGCAAGTTACCGTTTGTAAGGCACATCTGCAGGACTTTATTTGCCTCGGCTAATTGGGAAGTATTTAGGGCTCCTAAGATAATATCATCCATGTAAACATACATTTCAACATGGGGGAGCCTTTTGACAGGTTGGAGTAATTCATAAACATAGTTTTGGCAAAAAGACAGACTATTGGCCATACCTTTAGGCAAAACCATCCATTCAAAATGTTTATCTGGCCCCTTAAAGTTAGTTGAGGGGACTGAAAAGGCAAATTTTTTATAATCCTGTGGGCTTAAAGGAATGGAAAAGAAGCAGTCCCTAATATCTATAGCCATGAGGCATAAGTTACTAGGGAAGGCCGGTACCCAAGGCAACCCCCTTAGGGGGGTTCCCTGTAGCAACATTCTTTCATTAATTTTTCTAAGATCCTATAACAGTCTCCATTTTCCTGAAGACTTTTTAATGACAAAAAGAGGGGTATTCCAAGGGCTAGTGGATGGGCGAATATGTTTTAATTTTAATGGTTCTGCGATAAGTCCCTCAAGTGCTTGCAACTTATTACCTGGGAGAGGCCACTGCTCCACCCAAATTGGGGCTTCTGGTTTCCAACGGATGGGAGGGACCCGGGGGGCAGTGGCCTTTAGGATTGGGGGTGCACCTTCCATCTTGTAAGTGGCTTTCCCTCCCGCATGTTTTGGAATTCAGTTTCCCCTCTATAATTTGGGCAAGAAGGGAGGTTGAACTGCTGCTGGTACTCCTCCTCATCTAAAATGTCATCATAAAATTCTTTATAATCAGTGGTGATATAGGTGTCTGCTTGTCCCAGAATGTCTTGGCCTAGGAGGTTTGCATTAAGTCCTGCAGCTATAAGTGGTTTGACTTCCCCTCTTGTGCCATCAGCATCTTTCCAGGGGAGCCAGCCGACAGTTTCTTTGGACCGAGTATTTCCTCCAGCCCCCATTATTTGTGGTCCTGGGACCATCCTCCAGCTATTAGGAACTTCCTCCTCTCTAAGGACCATGCGGTCAGCTCTGGTGTCAATTAGGCATCAGAAATTTTTTCCCCTGATCATTATATCCATTTTGAGTCTTAACCCAAGCACAATAGGCACCGTCCAGTTAGCCCTTGCAGGTTTTTGGGCTTTGTTAACTCCTGTTAGCTCTGTGGGGGGTCGGTGTGAGTTGCATCCGGGTTTAGGTTGACTTAGAGGGTTTCTAACTTGTTGTGGTAGAAAATGGGGTCCCCCTTGGGATGACGGGGCTAGGGGCTGCCCCTTTTCTAATTTAAAGGATTGCCATCCTTATCAAATTTAGATTTAGAGTCTGCCTTCCAGTGGTAGCCCTTTTTGCATCTTGCGCATGGTGTGGTGGGAGGTTTTCGGCCTTTTGGTTTTGAATTATTTGGGGGACAGCTATTTTTAAAGTGTCCCTGTTCCCCACAGCCAAAGCAATGGCCTGTTTTATTACCAGAGAGGCCGTTTCCAGGGGAGGTCATGGTATTAAAGGCTTTAGTCATTGCCTCGGTGAGGGCATTGGTTTGGGCTTAGAGGGCAGTAGCAATGGTGCGGGCCTGATGGCCTTGGGTCCCCACATGCCTAGAGGCGATAATCCACCTTTCTATGGAGTGGTCCTTTTGACCCGCACAGGCCATTTTGTGCTCTGATGTCATTCCCTCCCATACCAGCATTTTAACAAACTGGTCTCTTAGGGGCCCAGGGGGGAATTTCCTTTGTATGCTTTTTTCTACCCTATCCATGAAGGAAGGGAGGTCCTCATTGTTTCTCTGGGTGATGCCTGATATGGGGGGGCTCTGTAGGGCCCTCTGCAAGTTTTTTCCAAGCCGCTAAGCAGATTGCCCTAACCTGGTCTTGATATGGAGCAGGGATAGCAGCTTGCTGAATTCCTGTGCTGTATTGCCGTTCCAGATAGCATCCCAAAGGTTATTGGGATAGCTGGGTTAGCGGCCTGATTCCTCTCTGCCTGAGCATGGCATTCTTTTAAAAAGGCGCAAAATTCGGGCCAGCCCGTGGCTCAGTGCTGATAACACCAAGGCCACGGGTTCGGATCCCATATAGGGATGGCCAGTTTGCTCACTGGGTGAGCATGGTTCTGACAACACCAAGTCAAGGGTTAAGATCCCCTTACGAGTCATCTTTAAAAAAAATAAATAATAAATAAAAAGGCACAAAATTTAATATACTGGGGACCTGAGAGTACTGCTCTACACAGCATTTTCCAATCCTGGGTTGTGCAGGGATGGTGTGCTAATCCCTGGAGGATGGTTTCTGCCCATGGGGAATTTGGATCATCTTTGGCCACAGCCTTTTTTAGCTCTTTTAGGTCTGTAGCCTCCCAGGGGTACCAGGGCGCTAGCCTGTTCCCCCCAGGGTTGACATTGACAGGAAAAGCCTGGGGTTGGTAAGGAAAGAGTGGTGGAGTTTCCCAGGGATTCCCCATGGGCTCATGCTGTCTATAGTTAATGTTAACGGGGAAAGCTTGAGGCTGGTGGTGAAAGGGCGGGAGAGCCTCCCAGGGATCATTTAGTTGAAATTTGTGTTGCTGACTGGCTGTTATTTGTTTATTGTTTGTGGCCCCCTCCTGTAAGTCTTTAGTGAGAGGAGGGAGGGGAGGGTAAAGGCCCTCCTCTGGGGGCTTACCCTGGGGAAAGTCCCTGTCCTCTTGTGACCCTCCACGTTCCTCTGGTGGTTCCCCAGAACTGTTTGTTGGCTGAAAGGTATCCTGGGCATGACCTTGTGAAGAGACGGTTAGGCCGCCCTTAATATGCTCCCTTTCAAACTTTTCCCATTGCTCTTCTAAGTCTGGGGAGGTAGGGGTATGGCTATCACTTTTGTGGCATTGCGAGAAGCAAAACTTAAGGGCTCCAATAGTAGCGTAAAACCCTAAGGGTGGGTCCTCCCTGCAGCAAACCTCATGCTGCCGGGCAAGGGTTTGTACGCGGTCCCACATGTCCCAAGAAAACAGGTCAGCTGAGACAATCCAGGGAGCCAGGGCTAGAACGGTTTCCCAGGTCTTGGCAGCCATACTGTCAGAAATCTCAAGTCCTCTACTTTTTAACAAATATTTTAGCGCCTTAAGGGCCGATTCATCCATTTTGCCTGTGGTATTTCCCATGGTGTTTAGATGTATAGAAACAAAGAGAAAGCAGCTGAGGGTTATCACCAGAAAAAACCTGACAGGACTGGTGATGGCCAGTATTTTGGGAAAAGGGGATGGCTGGTTACTCAGCTGGAAGAAAGCAAGGAGGACTTTCACCCGGTCAGGCTTCCGCCAGGACTGGTGATGGCCAGTATTTTGGGAAAAGGGGATGGCTGGTTACTCAGCTGGAAGAAGGCAAGGAGGACTTTCACCCGGTCAGGCTTCCGCTACTGGAGCCGACTGATATGAGTCCTTCAAGGTCTACCAGACAGTAACCCTGGCCACGACCTGTCAATTGTCCCACCTCCGTCTGCTTGTTTGCTGAAAGTCATGGAACGGAGAGGGAAAGGATAGTGTGGAATAAGAGTAGGAGGAACAAGAAAAGAGTGAAAATGACTTACCCTATTCACCTGTTGGGAATAAGGAGATTCACCTTGAAAATGTCTGTTACCCCGAGATGGCGTTTCTCCAGAGGGAAACTCCGCGCTGAGGCTCGTGGCCACTTGTCGCCGCTCTCTCAAGGCTGCACGGTGGGTTGGTTCTTCTTATGTGGTGGGTCCCTGTTCAGGCGCCAGCTTCTGTGGGGGGCATGCCTGGGGTTCTCTTGCAGACCCAGAAGGAGAAGGAGCCAACAGGATTACCCCTGGTGTTGGGACCGAGGGATCTGGGGGAAAGAGGAGCCTGCTGCCCGCCAACCCAGCCCCGTGAAAGAGACACTCAGACACGGCAGGGGTTCTGTCAGGCCAGTTCCACTTTATTGCTGTTACACCGCAATTTATATAAGCAAGTAAGTAGGGGCTTTCCATGAACTAACCAATCAATTAAAGGATCACGCGGGCATGCATTGTGTACTAACATGTTGAGCGTAGCGTTCACGCAGGGTTCACGAGTGCAGAAATACTGGAGGACCAATAAAAACCTTTTGGAGCTATCTTGGGTTATGCCTCCCCTACTTCCCGCGGGTGCCATCTTCATCCTCCACCCATAGGCACCATGTGGCTCACAGATAATGTTCGCTCCTAAAAATGGGCCTAACACCCCACAACACATTTACCCCTAAACACTTCAGTATAAAAATCGTTACCAAAGTTTATAATGTTTACCATTTCTTTTCCCTTGAGGTAAAATTTACATACAATGAAAGCAGAAATTTTTAGGATACATTTATGGAGTTTAGACAAATGCATACACCTAATAAAACTTGCACTCCTATCAAGACATGGACTATTATCATCACTTCAAAAAGTTCCCTGACTTTTATGTTTAACTGTTGTACCTATTGCTGAGAAAGGGGCGTTAAAATCTCCTGCTATTATTATTGAATTGCCTATTTCTCCTTTTAGTTCTCTTGAGTTTTGTTTCACGTGTTTTGAAGTTTTGTTATCAGGCACATACATATTTATGATTAGACATATACAGGGGGTCTTCAAAAAGTTCATGGAAAATTCTTATTGTGAAAAAATTATCCATGAAATCCAAATTTTTTGCACCAAAATAAATTCATACTAATTTGCTATAACATATCTGAACAGGATCTGGTTTGAGGTAGTAAGAAGGACAAGACATCAGTTTGAAAAGAGCCCCATCAGAGTAACATGAATTCTGCTAAAATTTATTTACATCAAATTTATAGTGAAGCTTGGATGGAAGAATGGTAAAATTCTTTATGCTTTATGAAACGTTTATGGGGACAATGCCCCAAAGAAATCAGCACTTTACAAATGGATAACTCGTTTTAAGAAGGGATAAGACAATATTGAAGATGAAGCCTGCAGTGGCAGCCCATCCACATCAATTTGTGAGGAAAAAAATTAATCTTGTTGAGCCTGAAAAGAATTAATGATTAACAGCAGAAATAATAGCCAACACCATAGACATCTTAATTGGTTCAGTTTACACAATTCTTATGAAAAATTATAGTTGAGCAAACTTTCTGCTGGATAGGTGCCAAAACTGTTGCACCCGTGCACCCAGATCAGCTGCAGACAAGAGCAGAGCTTTCCATAAAAATTTTAAACAAGTAGGATCAGATCCTGAAGGATTTATTTGAAGAATTTTAACAGAAAATGAAACATGGCTTTACCAGTATGAAGACAAAGATCCTGAAGACAAAGCACAATCAAGGCTGTGGCTACCAGGAGATGGAAGCAGTACAGCCAAAGCAAAAATGGACCACTCAAGAGCAAAGATCATGTGTTGGGAAAATATAGAAAAAATGGTCAGGGCCCCTCAGATGTTCAGAATCTTGCGTAGCTCCGAGGTGGGTATGCGCGTGTGCATGGGTGTTCCTGGTTATTGTAATTGTGCATGTGCACCTGGTGTTATGGACTTGAGTATAAAGGACTAATGGCTCTGATACGAGAAGCTTTTGAAGACGCTCTGGGAAGCCATTAGGGCGGCTGCTCCTAGCTCTGAATAAAGCCTATTAATTCTTCACCCATGGCTCCCAGGACTTTCTCCCATTACCTAGCTCATAGGCCTGTGTGTGGAGGGTTTGTGACCCAGTCTAGACAATGGGCTCGAGGGGTCTGTAAGCCCTAGCCCTACATCATGGCAACAGTTTTTTGAGATACTCATGGCATTTTGCATGTTGATTTTCTTGAGAGCCAAAGAGTGATAACAGCTGCATATTATGAGAGTGCTTTCAGAAAGTTAGCGAAAGTTTTAGCAGAAAAATGACCAGGAAGTCCTCATGAGAGAGTCCCTCACCACGACAATGTTCCTGTTCATTCCTCTCATCAAACAAGGTCAATTCTATGAGAGTTTTGATGGGAAATCATTAGGCATCTACCTTTACAGTCCTGACAAGGCTCCTTCTGACTTCTTTTTGTTTCCTATTCTGAAATCTTTAAAGACACCCATTTTTCTTCAGTTAATAATGTAAAAAGAGACTGCATTGACATGGCTAAATTCCCAGGACCTTCAGTTCTTTAGGGATGGACTAAATGACTGTTATCATTGCTTACAAAAGGTGTCTTGAACTTGGAGCTTTTTATTCTTTCCTTCCTTTCTTTTTTCTGCCTCTCTCTCTCTCTCTCAAAAGCCAGATTTACTTATTTATCTAGGTAAAGAAGAAATATAAGCAATTTTAAGTAAGATGGTCCAAGAAAGCAATAGTACACATTCTTAGTCATAGTAAAGGGGAGAGTTTTGGGAATTTAGTATTCTGATTATAATAAGATGCTAAGCAACCTAAGTTCATAAGTTTTATTTCTCACAAAGTTTAGCCTGTCTCATGCAGGCTTTGAATTTGCCTTGAATCTAAGATTTGTTGGTGGGCTATGAATTCAAGCTTGTACAGTTCTAAAGTTATATTCAAACACTGCCACCTTGTGGTTCATTCCTTGTTTCTCCCCATCCCACCCTTTACATGCTCACAGGGAAACAGAACCATCCACAAGAACTCAGGTTGTGTCGATTAAGTGCTGTAAAGCTAGGGCTTACAGACCCCTCGAGTCTGTTGCACAGACTGGGTCACAAACCTTCCACACGCAGATCTGTGAGCTAGTAGTAGAAAAAAAAAAAAAAGTCCTGAGAGCTGTGGGTATAGAAAAATGAATGGTTTCTTCAGACCTAGGAGCAACTGTCCTAGTGACCTCGCTGAGAGTTCTAAGAAGCACTGTGGATCAGAGCTGTTAGTCTTTTATACTTAAGTCCATACCCTGGATACCTGGGTACCCATACGCAATTATATTAAGTAGTAACAAGGAACAGCTGAGGATATTTACAGCAAATGCTCGGCGAGACTCTGAACATCTGAGGGGCCCTGACCATTTTCCTATTTTTTCCCAACAAGTGCTAACACCTGTACTAAGAGCTTTACATATATCATCTCATTTAAACTTTTAAGAACTTTATGAAGGAAATTCTATTGACCCCATTTTAGAGGTAAGAAAACTAGGCTTAGAGGGGTTATGTAACTTGCTTGAGGTCTCACAGCTAGTAAGAATTAAATTTTTTATCTGGGTATCTTGCCTCCAGAACTCTAGCTTTTACTGCCTCCACATATATAAAGGTAATAAACATAAAAACAAAACAGTGTGTCACATAATATGAATAAGTGATAGAAAGAATATAGAGGGAATAACTGTTAGGAAAGGCCATCAGAGAAGGCCTCACAGATTTGTGAGGAGGTGGCTCCTTATGAATACTTGAAGGATAATCACTCTACGAAGAATGCAGCTGGGATGATGTCTCCTGGGATCCAAGAATACAGAAACACCCTATAGTGTTTAGATATCCTTGACTCCTCACCTAACACCAGCCAGTATGAGTCCATCAGGCCTCTGGAATTTTTGTGCTTGAGGCAGAGGGTTCAATGCAACCTTCCCTAATGGCAAAGCCTAGGTGTGTGCCAGAAGACTGTAGCCAATCTTGTGTTCTTGTGCAGAGGATGATGTGGAGTGGAAGAGAATAAGGCCAAACAATAAAGTTCCAGTCATCTCTAGGCAAGCTATACTGCTGAACTTCCTGTAATAACAACCATTCTTGTAGAACTTAATTAGGTTTAGGGTTATACCCAAGTTTCTATACAAGTTCTAATATTCTCTCTTCTGCCACCAGCTGAAGTAAGGGCAGCACTGTCATTCCTTACCCCAATACAACTTGAAAGACAGCAAAATTCACATAATGATGAGTTAGCATTTTTAATAATGAATTACTAATTTATTTTGGAAAAAATGGCACTTAGGGAATTTATTATAGATGCTGTGTGGCTTAAATACATTTCTACAGTACTCCATTCCTGATGCCTGTACTATTCTTCTACTACTCTCCCCCTCTAAATCACTGCAACCTTCTTCAGCCATCTCTAGTTTTATTTCTTCAATTCTCCTTTAGAAATTCTAGTAAATTATTTTTCCAAACTTTGATTTTTTAATCACTCAAGTAACATTTAATTATTGCAATAAAATTATGAAATTCAAAATGATAGAAATTAATAATTACCCATAATCCTATTACACAGAAATAATCATTATTATTTGTATATTTTTATCTATTCTTTTAGGTGTAAACACAAAATTTTTTAAAAAACCAAACAAAATGGCTAATTTTGAGTTCTTCCTCCTCTAACTGCATCTAAAATGAATTTTTAAAATTTAACCATATTTCATTTGTACTATTTCCTAATTATTTCTATATTGGGTCCTGCAAATAACCAGTACTTTTGAAGGCACCTAACTTTCCAGGGGAAAAGGGGAGTAATTCCATATTCCTTGACCTGTTAACATGTGTTCTTTCCTGCTTTATCTAGTTACTTCCTAATTATTCTCCAGATCTTAGTTCAAGTATCATTTCTTTGAAAAATTAGATTAAATCTATCATAGTGTTCTTTTTAATATGTGTAAAAGTTGCAATTTATTTTTATGATTGGGATTATCTGGGCCTATCTGTATTTTTGTTCACTACTAGATCCCAAGTGCTTACCACAAGTGCAATGAGACCTAGTAATTTCTAAATGAAGACTGCTTGAACAATTCAGCTGCTAAGGAAAGACATACTATATTTATAAAAAGTAGAACTATTATGAAGTGTTACTGTGTGCTAGCTACTGTACCAAGTGCTATATATCTCTATCTAATCATTATATTTTCCCAACCCCAAAATGCATAACTGCACCGTATTGCAGATGAGGAAACTGAGGCTTCAGAAAAGCTAATTAACTTGCCCAGATAGAAGAGATATATAAATGATGTGAACTCAGGTCAGTGCATTTATTCCTATTATTAGCTTTATTTGCCATGATTGATTTGTTTTTTCATACATATTAGTCATTATATGTAGCTTATTTTCAAATTCACTCAGTTTTTACATTACAAACCAGTTTTTGTTATATGTTAAAGAAAGAAGTAGGGGACTTAGAATACGGAGCAAAGAAATAGAACATTGTATTGGGGAAGGCAGCAGGAGAGCTTGGGCCTAGTTAGTTTCCCTTTCTTCCTAACCAGCTAAGTGGCTGAGGGCTAGTAATTTACCCTCCCACAAAGAAGGCTACAAAAACAAACAAACAAAAAAAAAGAGTAAAGCTGAATGGGACCTAACAAAACATCTAGTCCAACTCCTTCGTTTTGTAGATGAGAGAGACTAAGTGGCTCGTACAATTCACAACGTGGCAGAGCTGTCCGGCCAACTTCTGACTCCTCCTGTTGTTCTGAGTCACACTACCCACCCCTGAACAAACATTTCCTGAATGCCTACTGTATCACACATTCAGCAGCAGTGTGTTTCCCATTCGGTATTGATTATCAGCTACTTTCTTTCCGCCCTAATATTTTTCACTCAAACACTTTAAAAATGGCCCTCAGATTCAGAGTTAAAGGAAAAGTCTAGTGCAAGCCCAGCAGGCGCCAAGCGGTGTGACTCGGTCAGCAGCTGGTCCCAAGGTGGCTATCTAAGAAAGCAGTGACGCCTTCTGACTGAGGGACTGACTCCAAATAATCCGGGTGTAAAAGTGAGCCAGAGAAGGGCGAGGCTGCGTCTCCGAGAGACGCCGCCTTTGGCTTTCCAGTGACCCCACTGCTAGGGCAACGGGAAGAAATTTTCTGTGCGGGACGCCTATTAACTTGGCTTCGGCTAAGTGCTGATCGGGTGCCCAAAGTATCCGACCAGGTCTCCGTGTCTCTCCACCCTAGAGTCATCCTCCCTTCTGAGTCTCCAGCTGTCGGGAGAGAGACGTTTCTATCTGGGAGACGGCTGGCCCCGAAAGGGCCGCTTCCATCACCGCTGTCGACCTAGAGTCCCGCTGCAGCATTTCCCCGCCCCTGGCCAGCGCCAGCGGTCCCAAGGCCGTCAGGGTCAAGTTCCTTCGGGGCGCCAGGGATAGGCCACAGCTGAGGTGCTGTCACGAGAGGCCTTCTGGGCAGGCACCAGCCAATCATCATGAGGCATACATGAGCCCCAGCCAATCAACGCCCGTCTTATTCCTGGGTTCCACCCGCTCGGCCCTTTCTCCCTAACCCCTTCCCTGTGCCTGTAGTCGCGGCTGTAGCTGCAGCCGCCCCCGGAGCTGACCCAGGTCTGGGGACAGGGCCCCCGCTGGCGCCGTTCGGTTTCTCCTGTTGTCTTCACTGACGATGAGTCACTGCGCGGCTCTGTGCCCACCTCGCGGAGACCACCGGCTCAGTTTCATCTAGCGACTGGTGAGGGAGTGCTCGGCGCAGCCGGACCGTGCGGAGCGGGCTGAGGCGGACGCGGTCCCTTCAGCCCTGGGGCGATGGGAGTATTAGCCTTCCCCCCGGTGCTGGTGACTACGCACGGCGGTGGCGCGGGTGGACCACCGGGAGGAGGACTCCGCGGCGCCGGGCTTTGCGCGAGGTGGCGCGGGGCCGGCCTGTTGGCCCGGGTCCCTGCAGCCACCTCTTTACCGCCCCCCTCAGCTAATGAATGGCCTGTGCAGGTGACGTGCTACGTTGCAGTCCTGCGGGACACACCCTCCAAAGATGTTGCATTCCTAGTTCTGATAGTTGACTGGCGTCACTTCCCTTTGAGTCCTGGATTTGAAGCCATTCTTGGAGGTGCCCCTTCTTTTATCCCCTTCTTGGAGTCACAAAGTTTGAGTCCACTCTAGGGATGCTGATTCTGTCGGGGAAGCAGGTCGTGATCTCTGAAGTTCTATGGGGACTGACTACTATGTAAAAAGGGACCTGTTCTTTGGCTTGTGGACACAGGAAGGATAGAGACCTTTTGTTCTTGTATCAGGCAGAGCTGTCAGGTTCAAAAATGGCTGTGTTCCACTATTTTTAAAAAAATTAACTTTCAGTATGCTAAATGTGTATGTAAGCAACTTACTACATTTTTAACCCTCATAATGCTTCTGGACCATAAAATTAAATAGACCATAAATGAATGTACCTATTAAATAAAGAAGCTCAGTATTAATTGGTTAATTATTATAAATAACTTATGGTTATTTAAAATTATTATAAATTATTTATGGTTAAAAATTAATAATTATTATAAATAAATACAAAAATAATTTGTATTTCCGTCATAAATAGGCAATAATTCTTTGCCACATCTAAAAATGTACCTGCTCCCTAAAATTCCGGCAGTTTCTCTGCTGTAAAACTGGATATTGCATTGATAAAGTATTGGACTGAAGTTTCTATATCTTGTACCTAGAGAATATTTAAAACGTTAGAATATAATGTTGATAAAATTAAATTATTACTTTCCTAAAGTAGTAAGTGCTTGTGTTTTAAAGTTGTATGAAATGTTTTTAGGGCTTACAGGAATAACTCTTAAAATTATTAGATTGTGAGTCACTATAATTTGTAGCATATAACAGTTATTTTAATTTAATATAGGTACAAGTTCATAAGGAAGAAAGTTTGGTTTTAAAGAGCACTTTAAGAACTAGACCTACTTATTGAATACATATTATATTTTGTGAGAAATATGAAGAAGTATGGCATTCTCTCCTGTTCCCTCCCTATGGAGCTTAAAATCTTTATGTGTAGGCAGGGTGTACAGTTACAAGGCAGGTTGTTATTGTCCTTATTTCATACATGAAGAAATTGAGGATTAGGGAGCTTAAGTCACCTGCCCAAGGTTTTTGATAACAGGAACCCAATTCTTATGACTACAAATAAGAGTAATTTTTCTACTACTCCATACTACTTCTTGTTGAAGATTTCCTAACTGCATTTTGAGAAACCAGTTTGATAGAGTAGAATAGGTAGAGTCTAGAGTGTTCTTTTCTATCGGTGTGATTTTGGCTAGGCTACTTAAACTTTCACATCAATTTCCTCATCATGAAATGAAGGTAATCAAATGTACAGGGTCAATATTGAGGTTGAAATGAGGATTAAATTAGTTAATTTACATAAAGCACTATGTGTATTCATATGAACTTCTAAAGATGATAGGTGTTAATGTTTGTAAGCCACGGGGAAGTGGCAGCCTTGTGAAGATTTGAATGAAGAGCATTCCAAACAGAAAGGACTCTAATACAGTTATGGCATTTTCTGACCTATTTACCGATATGTCCCTTTTCTCCTCTTATCTTAATTTTTGTTGCGTGCTTACATATGAAAAGTTTCATTTAATTTTTAGAACAACTCAGAAGATAAATAGTTGTTATCCTCTTTTTACAAATGAGAGAATTGAAACTTAGAGAAATTAAATGAGGTGCCCAGGGCCACTTAGCTAATTAGTGGTATGTTTGGATTACTAGCATAGGTGTTCTAAATTCAGAGTCTGAACTTTATACAAAGGTATTTCAAAAAGTTCACGGAAAAATAGAATTAAAAGATATGAAATCTTTCCATGAACTTTTTGAAGTACCCTCATATGCTGCGTGATCTCCATGCCTAACCAGAATCCTCTTCCTGAGGTCACAAAGCTATTCTTAACATGTGAGACATAGGTATTGGTTCATTTTGGTCTTTGGTATGTTAGAAAATGGCATGATCAGATTTGTGTTTTAGGAAGATATCTGAGCTGTTAACCAAGAATTAGTAGAAAGATTGTGAGCCATTGTTCAGGGCTCAATTGCTACTGGCTAAAACTTTTATGGTGGACCAGTTTTCAGGGTTGAATAATTGCCTATAGCTAGCTAAACTCCTCCAATTCATCTTTCCATTAACACTTCATGTTCATAGGGCCAGCCCTTGGCTCACTTGGGAGAGTGTGGTGCTGACAACACCAAGTTAAGGGTTAAGATCCCCTTACTGGTCATCTTTAAGAAAAAAACAAAAACAAACAAACAAAACACTTCATGTTCGTCATGTATAAAACAGAAATTTTCATCTATAACTTTTGTTTGTTCCTTTGTTTAAGTTTGTTTTGTTTTCTGATTTCTGAAATATTTACCCCTTACTCTTCTTCCTAGCTGCCCTGTCATCCAAGGGAGAAATGTGAGAGTAATCAATATCTTGTCAATTCAAGATCCTAAATATGTCTTTGTCTTGCCCACTTTCTTTATCCCCAAGGAAAGGCATGTAAGGCTGCCCCAGATCTGGTCCATCCTTGTGTATATATTAGGCCTCACTTCTTTCTGTCTTCTGAATTATTTGGAATATTCAGAAAGGATCAAGATGATTCCAGTGCTTTTATATTTACTATTCCTTCTGCTTCAAATGCTTTTCCACCCTGAATTTATTAGGCAAACATGTACTCATAAGTCTTAGTTTTTACATCTGTGTGGGAATTCTTTCCCATACATCTCTTCTCCACTCCCCATTCCCATATATCACTTGTTTTATCTTGACCATAGGTTTATAATCATGATATATTTTTATTACTCGCTTAAATAAAATCAGTTTCCTCTACCAAACTGTGACCCTTTAATAGGGACAATGTAATAAATAATAAATTTTGTCCAGTTAATACAGTTGTTAAACTAGCTATGCATTCACCTAAGTATTATCCATGAACCTGTATTTTATCGTTTTATCTAAAATATTTAGGTTCTACTTTGTATTCCCAGTGCCTTGTGACCCACTGTGGATGCACTGGAGAAAGCAGTGTAGTGAGGAAAAAAAGCATGAACTTTATTATTGAATAGATCTGTGTTTGAATTCTAACTCCCTCTTTTACTGGTGGTATGGTTTGGGTGGTTTACTTAACCTGTCATGTAATATATATAATATGTATTAGGTGCTTAGTAAATATTTATTTCCTTTTCTTTCTTCCCCTTCAATAAGCATTTTTTGAATACACAAGTAAGATTTATATTAGGCATTGGAAATATGGGCATGGAATTTAGGAGAGGTATGGGTAAGAGACAGATTTGGGAATTATAAGCATGTAGGGGAGAGTTAAAAACATGAAACGGGTTAAAGTTATCCAGGGAGAATATGGAGTAGAGATAAGAAGAGGACTGAGGATAGAACATTGAGAGAAATCCAGCATTTGAAGGTCAGGGGCAGGGATAGTGCCCTAGGAAGAAGTGGTGGGAGAGACATCCCATGCTAAAATGCTTCAGTGACTTCCTAACCTTTCACGATCGCTTTCTAAACTTCTTCATAGAATAAGGTGTTAAAGACATAAAAGCAGGGGAGGCAAGTAACATAAGAACTGAAAATATCCAAAAGTATTTGGCAATTTAGAGGTCACTGGTAACTTTAGTGAATATGGTTTTGTTGGAGAAGTACATTAAAGCCCAAATGTGAATTTTGGGATTAAAATTGTATTATCTTTTTGTTACTGGAGAAATAATAGTAACAAAAGCTAGTATTTATTTAGTGTATATTTAGTGCCAGGCACCATGCTTGGCAGTTTGATTTATCATTACAGTAATCCTGTGAGGTTGGTGGCATTATCTCTATTTTCAGATGAAGAAATGAGGACTTGGAGCGATTATGTAATTTTTAGAGTTACATAATGTAACAGCTAGCATTGCTATATTTGAATTCAAATATGTAAAACTCTAAGAAACCCAAGCCCTTAATTCCATATTTATATTCATAGTATTCTATATGTGCTTCTCTCTATATATGATAGTATGTTATGCTTTTTATATTTAATATTCTTTATTCCCCCATAAATGTTTAAATTACATGGAGTAGTAAATCAGGCAATCTTGTTTTGTATCTTAATTCTTTCATGTAGGGTTTGAATGATTCGTCAATAAGTAGTTCCTTTCAGGTATTATAAATACACTAGAAATACAAAGGTGATAAAATTTTATAGTCTCAAAAGAATGACATTAACTACATGTGACTATTTTGCCATATGTTGTATTTTTGAGGTTTAACATTTTAAACTGCTTGCAGTTTTGGTACCCTTTTCTTTGTGTCAGCTAACTACCAAACACTTTTTTGTTTGTTTGTCTTTTTGTTTTTGGTTTAATCAACATTTAAAGGGTGGGTGATTTTTATAAGAGCTATCTCAAATTACAAAACTTGTAGATTAGTAGAAACTGACCTGGAGCTAGACGGGATTAAGGAATCATCTAGTTCAAAGCTCTCATTTCCAGATGGGGAAATCAGATTATAGGTGATCCTTAACATCCCTATAAATCCATCCTAAATTGAAAATATGGTTAAATTGAAAGTGCATTTTCCATTTAACCATATTTTCAACTTACAATGGATTTATCTAGACATAGCCTATTTGGGGAGTGTACTGAATATGTACTGCTTTTGCAGCATGGTAAAGTTGGAAATTTAAGTTGGGGAGCATGTGTATCTAAGAACAGAAAACTAGTTAGATCTCAAATGCTGACTCAGCGTGGTATCAAGTGGGAGTGGAAAAATACAAATGTGTAGTTTCATATGTATGCCTGATGCACAGAAGTTTCCCCTATGCATACAGTAAACTCATGTA
Source organism: Galeopterus variegatus (assembly GCF_000696425.1). Classification (NCBI taxonomy): domain Eukaryota; kingdom Metazoa; phylum Chordata; class Mammalia; order Dermoptera; family Cynocephalidae; genus Galeopterus; species Galeopterus variegatus. The sequence goes on along the minus strand of NW_007728260.1, from coordinate 46,495 downwards.
TGGCTTTCTAAATAGTCTTCTTATAAGTGTGTATCTCTGCTCTCAAAAACTATATATTAAGGAAGATTTATAGAGACTATATATTAAGGAACAGTTTTCTCCTTTTTTGTCTTTAAAATTTTTTTTGTAGTTTTTAACCTGTATTGAATTTATTAGTGTGTTATTTTATGGTTTTTAAATTTCAGATCATACTTAGAAAGGCCTTTTGTACTTTGCGATTATAAAAGGATCGTCTATATTTTCATCTAGTGCTTTCATGGCTTCCTTTTTTTGTTTGCTTTTGAGCAATCCTAGAAATTTATATTGTTATAATGTATAAAGTAAGTTATTTTTTTTCCAGATAGCTAACCAGTTGTTTTAATCCCCTCTGCTTTATCTCCTCCTGCATTGAAGGACCTTCCAGGCAGAGAGAACAATGTTATTAGCACAGTGCCTGGCACTTACTAAAAGCTGAATAACTGATGGAAGTGTTGGTTATTATTGTGTTAGAGGTGATGATGATGATGTAGTTTTAGGGTGGTAAAGGTTTGCGATTGGATTCTTATATGGTAGATTAAAATGTGTTTAGAGCTTGTGGGGTTATAGCTAGCAGAGTGTAACAATACAGCAGAGAAGGAATGAAGGTTCTGACAGGAAGGTCAATTGCAGAGTACAGACACAGAAGTTAACCTTAAACATGAGAGTAGGAAAATGAAGTAAGAATGACTGATGTAAATATAGATACCATAGATATGGAAGTAATTGTATTATAAAGTACTTGAGGAGAGAGAGATTTTATATTTTTACTTTCTCTTCCTTTCTTTTTTTTTTATAGGTCACCCTTGCAATTATGGATATTTGAAAGGATCAGACCGTGTGGAGGGGGAGTTCCCCTCCTCACTCCCCCTTGGTGCTTGACTCCAGGAATAATTTATAAACTGTGGCATTTTTTTTTTTAAAGAAGAACTTGTATTTGATATGAACTTTATAGAGCTATTTAAGTGCCAAAAACAATTGTACTAAGATATATAGTTTTATACTATTGCCATGAGGATTTAAATTATAATCCTAAAAAGGTCATTCATTCTCAGTAATTCTTCCTGAATAGCACCTTTGTGTCCTAGCTTTTTCATTTTTTAAAATTGGTATTAACTGACTATTCTGCAGAAGTGAGCAGTATAAAAACAATTAGGATGAATTCTTCCGTTCCTGACTGCACATCAAAGTGTCGATCCCTGAAGCATGCTTTGGATGTCCTTTCTGTGGTAACAAAGGGAAGTGAAAACCAGATTAAGGCCTTTCTCTCCAGCCATTGTTACAATGCTGCAACTATCAAGGATGCCTTTGGCAGGAATGTCCTCCACCTTGTTTCCTCCTGTGGAAAGAAAGGAGTATTAGATTGGCTTATTGAGAAAGGTGTGGATCTCTTGGTGAAAGACAAGGAGTCAGGATGGACAGCATTGCACAGAAGCATTTTTTATGGACATATTGATTGTGTTTGGTCTCTATTGAAGGTAAGTGTCATTTATTTAAAACTGTTATTTAGCCAGGCATATGTTTTTCTTAGTTTTTTTCATATACCCCTCTTATGTTTCAAAAAGATTTGCATTTGTTCTTATCACTTGTTTGATATTTCTTACTATTATAACTCACCTTTGGAATTAAAATTTTATATGTCCTTTCTATTTATACTTTTTATAATGTAAAATTTTAAACATATATAAAAGTACAATATATAATGAACTATTAGACAATTTTGTGTTATACATCCCAAATTATTTTGAAGTAAATCTGAGACATTTTATCATTTAATCAGTACTATGTATTGTTCAAAGAAAAACTTTAGACAAAATAAATTTAACAGCTTATTTTAGCAAAGAACAATACATGAATCGGGCAGCACTCAGAACCAGAAGCGGTTCAGAGAGCTCCACTGCAGCAACATGGACAGTGAGCTTTAATAGGCTGATGCAGAAGTAAGACAAAATATATTTGATTGATTAGAGTGGAAAGACCCTAGTTAGAGGTTAGTTGGCAGTTTTTGGTTGGTAAAGTTCTAGTTTCATTTTACTGTTTACATTGGGCTTCTGTTTGCTGACGTGGGAATTTAAAGTGTTAGAGCTGCCCCAGTCTAATGGCATCCCAATTAAATTTTTTTAATGGTATCTTTTAGTATTTTTTAAAAAATATGGTTTACTCTTTTTTTATTTTTAAAGATGACCGGTAAGGGGATCTTAACCCTTGACTTGGTGATGTCAGCACCACGCTCTCCCAAGCGAGCTAACTGGCCATCCCTATATAGGGATCTGAACCCATGGCCTTAGTGTTACCAGCACCATATTCTCCCAAGTGAGCCATGGGCCAGACCCTAAAAATATGATTTACTCTTAAATAATTATATTCTTAACTACTTTAAAAGGGTACTAGTTGTTGGACATCTCTTAGGGATTGTCTTTTTGAGTAGTGTGTTCATTTCTTATTTAGTTAGGATAAAGTGTTTACAGTTCTAAAGAAATTGATAAGTAAAATCAGCTTACTTTATATGAAATTTCTTATCCAGTAGATTAGGTTTGTTGCACTGAATAGCCAAATAATGAAATGTTTTGAGATACACTCCAATGTCATTTCACTAATGAATACAAATTAAAAACTCACTATCAGAAGTCATGAGTTTTAAATTTAACATTTTTCTTTTGTATACGTATTTTGTCATGTTTGTAGAGGACCCAGCAAAGAGCAAAACAGCTCCTGTCCTTAAGGAACTTAGGGTCAAATTAGCAACCTTATCTTCATTGTCTTCATTGTCTTTTTGACTTAAAAAATTACTTAAATAGTGGCTTTTACACAGTAACATTTACCGATCAAAATAATTTTCAATATATATTGATAGTGAAATATCCTTCTTTAGAGCCAAACTCTGTAGGTGTGCTACTTACTGAGTCATCTTACACAAGTTACTGAATCTTGAACCTCATTTTTATCTGTAAAAAGAGGATAATAATAGTACCTTAATAATTTTTTCCCCAGGGAGTGTCAGTGAAGAAAAAGTTTTTAAGTTTATTAGTAGTACAGTTAATTCTTCTTATAGGTAAAACCTTTGGGTATCTGTTTAATTCCTTTATTATAATCTCTTTTATAGAGAAAGCTAGGTTAGTAAGAGTTAAAGCATCTATCATCTCCACTGTTACCCTTTCCCACCTGTAAAACTTCGGCTTTTTTTTCCAGTTTCTGCTGGAAAATTGGATGACTGCCAATTCTGTCATGTTTGAGAGGGTCCTTGGGTTTTCTGGTATCCTAGGGGTTGCCATTCAGGTGTTATGATTTGGGGTTTCGGTTTGAAATAGTTATGGTCTGGCCTGAATTTTGGTCCTTCCCTTCCTTTCAGGTTTCATTTCCCTTTAGAGAGCCTCAATCCACCTCACCACCTTGACTAAGAGAAGGCAAGAAATTGTGCCTTGGCTACCTTGCCTGTGGCTTGACTGTCTTTTATTATCATCAGGGGCTACTGATCAGTGCTAGATATTTAACAGTGAGTGAATTCCACTGACAAAACTTTCCCACAAAAACTTCCATTGACCAGTATTCTCATGGTGTAAGCTATCTGCATTTATTTAGTACATCCTTCTTTTTTTTTTAATTGAACATAATTGATTGTACATATCTGTGGGCTACTGCATTGTGTATCAGTAACTGCAGTAAGTGATGCTCAAATCAGGATAATTAGTATAATCAACATTATACAATGTGTAATCATTTTGTGTAGCCCTTTACCAATTTCTAGCTAAGTCCCCCTCCCCCTTTCCCACCAGTAGTAGCCTCATTTCTATTCTGTCTTTTTGAAAGTTCAGTGAATTATTGTGATTGTTGTATCTTTTTTTCATTCTTTTTAAAAATTTATTTATTTTTTTTTTAGCTCCCACTTATGTGTGAGGACATGTGGTATTTCTCTTTTCTGTGCCTGGAGTATTTCACTTAACATAATTTTCTCTCAGTTTATCCATGTTGCTGTGAATGGCAGTATTTCATTCCTTTTTATGGCAGATTAGTATTCCATTGTGTATATATACCACGTTTTCCTTATCCAGTCATTCATCAGTGGACATTTAGGTTGGTTCCAACTCTTGGCTATTGTAAATAGAGCTGTGAAAAACATGGGAGTGCAGGTATACCTTCCACGTAGTGATTACCCTTCCTTTGGATATCTACCCAGCAATGGAATTGCTGGAACATATGGCAGTTCTAACTGTAGTTGTTTGAGGAGCCTCCATACTGTTTTCCATAATGGCTGCACTGATTTACAGTCCTACCAACAGTGTAGGAGGGTTCCCCTTTCTCTGCATCTTTGCCAGAATTTGTTATTCTGTCTTTTTGATAATAGCCTGTCTAATTGGGATAAGATGATATCTCAAAGTGGTTTTGATTTGCATTTCCCTGATGCTGAATGATGTTGAGCATTTTTTCAGGTGTCTGTTGGCCATTTTTATATGTTCCTTTGAGAAATGTGTATTCAGCTCCTTTGTCCATTTTTTAATGGGTTACTTGGTTTTTTACTGTTAGTTGTTTGAGTTCCTTGTATATTCTGGATATTAATCCCTTTTCAGGTGTGTAGTTTGCAAATATTTTCTCCCATTCTGTAGGTTGTCTTGGCCTTCCAGCACTTCTTTAATTGAAAGGGGTGCAGTGATAGGGGTCTTCATGTCAGTTCCATTTCTGATGCTATGGATTGGCAGGAAGAAACCATATACACACATTTTAAGTGAATTTGCATTTGATAAAACTTTATAGCTATTAAGCATTTTTAAATTAAGTGCCAAAATAATTCATGCAATAAATATACACTCATACTATTAGTACTTGTTTACCAAATATGTGAAACTTTAGCAGAAGCTTGTTGCTTGCAAAAAGCTGGAGTAGAGACAGCATATCTTATGCAGATTTTCTTTGACTTCTTGATTCTATGACAGGATGCATGGTTTGGGTTCTGTTTTATCTGTGTGTCAATACCATTGTTTTTTTTACATACTGATGGTTTATTTACTGTTCTGGAAGAGCTTACTTTAATTTTTCCCATTTGTAAATGGAAGACCTAACAGAATCATAAGTTCATATGGATTAGATGATATGCTATCTATGAAGTATTTGGAACAAATATTTTTTGAGTGCCTGATATACTAAGCAGTAATCTAGGTGCTAGGGATATTGCAGTGAAAAAGACAGCCCCTTTTTTGTTTGAGTTTTTATTCTAGTAGGGGGACATAGACCAAAACCAAATAGTGAAATGAACAAATAGGAAGATGCTTAATAAATGTTGGTGTATTAGAGTTCTTTTTGCATGCAACAGGAGCTAATTATAGTAACATAAGCAAAGGATATTAGAGGAATATCAGATAGCTCACAGAATAGAGAACCAGGTCATGAACCAGAACAACCCAATTAACTGTCAAATGATAAGACAAAATTCCTCAAACTAAAATAGAACAGCTATAAACTAAATAGAATAACATATTTGGAATTTTGTCTCTCCCCCCTCCCCGGGATAATTAGATGGCAGAATAAGTTGTCTGTTAAAATGATTCCTAGTTTTTGATGTTAAAACCATGTCGTTTGAATATCAGAGAATGCTGATTTTTCCTGTTTTCACTAGCAGGAGGGAATCTAGCCAGTTTATCAAAAAGAGCCATCAAAGCATTAAAGAATAGGGTTGAAAGGAGAGTTGAATACATTCCTATTATACCCCACTGGAAATTATGTAGTCTCAAGATATTTCTTTTGATCCTGACTTTCTTGGCAGTAAATGAGTAGCAGTAGCCAGAGAGCTGCATTAAACTCATTCAACTGAGCTCATAACCAGTTTGAAAGATCCATGCATCAGATACTCTGCTGAACCACTTCATGTCTTGGCCTTGTCTTTTTCCAGCCACAGCTGAAGTGACCAATTGTGCATAGGCTTCCAGCAGCTTTGTGTAGTTGTAATCTGCGACTTGTTTTGGGCATGTCCCAAGGGTACTTCTGAAAGTTCTTGGAAAAATAGAATTAAATGATAATATGAATCTTTCCATGAACTTTTTGAAATACTCTTGTATGTGCATCTTACTTTATGCCCCAGAGCTTGGCATTCATGCATGACCTACCAAAAGTACTAGAGAGGTACTACGGAGTTCCCCTGAAGGGCAACTCTTGGCTAATGAAGCACAGGAGCCAGTGGTAAATACTTCTGCCTTTTATCCCTTGATTGGACAGTTAGTGATTCTGTGATATATTGTATAAGGTTTCCAGAATCTCCCGGCAAGATAATGCAGAAGTCTCCTTAGTGATCTACGTGATATACATCCTTGTATTGGTTTTTCCTCCTTCTTTGTTTCACTCTCCTGGTTCCTCAGTACTGCTTTCTAGGATCTCTTCCCAAGGAAATTACTTGCATATAAGTCTTTGTCTTATGCTCTGCATTTTGGGGAAGACAAACAAAAACAATTTTATTTCCTGACAGACATCTCCAACAGTGTTACCAGTGTTTTGTAGTGGAATAGCTGTGTGTAAAGTCTGTCTGTTCTTTGTAGAGCAATGGCATGAAATGCTCAGGCTTAAAAAGCCTGGTGTGTACTTAGATACTATTTGGTAAGCTAACGAATTTACCTACTATTTTGGGGATGTATAAAGAGTTGATAATGTAAATAAGTGGGGTAGACTACACACTGGTCCTACTACCTTTAGAGTTTAAGATGAACATACCAGAAAGTGTCAGAGTCCATTCTAAAGGCTCAAAAAAGTCCCTAGTCCTTTATGCAGTTGGGGCTGCTTAGGATGATGCAAATGTATGTATGTAGTCTTAATAGAGTTCAGCTGGTATAGAAAAAATTCAGGGCAAATTATAAGACTAGCAAAATAAACTCTCCAGGGATCTAAGTTTCTAGGTTTTCATTTATTAAATTCATAGTTTAGAACACACTGTGCTACAACCTACCCTACTTACTCATATTAAAGGTCAAGCTCAGGTCCTTTCATATGAATTTATTATATCTGTTTTGAAAGTAGTGGGTAATGTACAATTTTAAATTTATTAAAATCTTAGATGATCACTTCTGGTTTTTGTTTTACTTGTTAGCTTACTAACTTGACTGTTTTTTGTTAATTAACAGCCCTCGTGAAATCAGGTATTGTAACCATCTGGAACATAATGAAGTTAGAATTGGTTTTGTTTATTAGGAAACCATTATTATTAGGTAAGAGGAGATTTGTCTTTCTTATGTAACCCAAACAGAGTATTCCATTATGTCACCATTAGTTTCAAAACTTTATGGTTCATTTCAGCCTATAATTACCCAGGTGAAAATTATGTGTATTGACAGGCAGTGATGACTCATACCACTTAAAATAGATAAGTCTTAGTTAACCTGTCAGCGAACACTAAAAGTTATTCTTGAAGGGCGGGCCTGAGGTTCACTCGGGAGAGTGTGGTGCTGATAATACCAAGGCCACAGGTTTAGATCCCTATATAGGGATGGCTGGTTAGCTCACTGGGTGAGTGTGGTGCTGACAACACCAAGTCAAGCGTTAAGATACCCTTACCGGTCACTGGTCATCATTTAAAAAAAAGAAAAAGTTATTCTTGAAAAGGAATACATTTTACATTTAAAAAACTAGTGAAATAACAATGATCTGAATTGAACATTATTCTCTTTCTCCTTCCCACCCCCAACCCCATTAGGCTTAAAAAGACAGAAAAGTGTGCTGGTATGGATGGAGTGTGCTAAATGCCTTAAGAATATTCTACTTTATATTTGAACTTTAATTGTGAATATAAAAAATTACAGATTACTTTAAATTCCTACTTAAAGCACACATACACACACACTCTCAGTTTTTTTAGATGCAGTTTAATTATATGTGTACAAGAGACCATAATTAAACAATGCTATAGAAATTTAAGTAGAATGACAAGAAAATATATATCACAAATAGAAATAAAAGAATATGATTATCTTAATATTAATAATAAATATAATAGGATTGAAGGCAAAAAGAGACAGAACAGATGATCACATTGTAAAGAGTAAATCCTAAAATAAGTATTGTGCTGCCATTGCCTTGAAATCTTTATAGCCGTTACCTGTAAAGACATGGAGTATGTCTCTTTAAATATAAAGTGTGTGTGTGCACACATGTGCACACTCACATAGACATGGACCCAGCTAGGACCTTCTAGGCAATCAGACCTGCCTTATGATAGAAAACTTTCACATTTTGTCATTTTGATTTAAAATATTACTTATTTTATTTCTTCACATCTTTTGGTTCTTCCTCATTCTACCAAGAATTAGATAATACGATTTCTCTTAGTTGTCTTCTGAGTGTGAGAGAAAAATGTGAGTATGAGAGATAATGGTTGCTAAATGTTTATTTTTCTTTTTTCTTACTTATTTTATTTCTTCACATCTTTTGGTTCTTCCTCATTCTACCAAGAATTAGATAATATGATTTCTCTTAGTTGTCTTCTGAGTGTGAGAGAAAAATGTGAGTATGAGAGATAATGGTTGCTAAATGTTTATTTTTCTTTTTTCAGTGTATTTATGGGCTTGATCATCTGATTTTCTTGATTACATAAGAGTAGGAAATTACTGATTATAGGTAAATGGGTAAAATATACACACATATGTATGCATTTTTTCCTCCTTTTAGCATGGTGTTAATCTGTATATTCAAGATAAAGAAGGCCTGTCAGCTTTAGATCTTGTAATGAAGGACAGACCATCTCATGTAGTGTTCAAAAATACTGGTAAGAAAATTTTATAAATTCTATTAAGGTACAGCTTAGAAAATTTTAATACAATTTTATTCTTACTACAATAGCAAGGAAGATTTGTGTGTGGATATCTGCTAAGAACTTTTACTTAGGTTTGATACTTAGAATACTTTGTTTTATTTTGCATTTTTCAGTTTTAACCCATATTTGTGTCTATAAGTGTAAAAATACAGCCTAGAATGGGAAGGCAGTTAGAATTGTAATGACTGTAAAGTAATTAATGTGCATCTAGAAAGTAACATCAACATTTTAGGTAGAGGGAAAAAGGAATAGAAATGAATCTCTGTCTACACATTCTGATTTCACTCATCCCTTCAGTTTGCACTTTGAGCTTTGGAAGTGGGAATTGGCAGAAAAGAAGAGATTTAAATGGGGTACTGCATAGTTTGCATTTAACTAGTGAGCAAGCTAAGTAAGGACACATTCTTCATTTTTATTTCTGTCTTGGACACTACATTGGAGGTAACAGTTATAATTCCATTCTAGGATTTTATTAGTCATCCAAAATAAAAATGAAGATTTATACCATAAACTTAGCTGTGATTAAGTTTTATCCCAGTTTAATAGGATATTACCCTAATCGCTAATATTATTTTATGTCTATCAAGAGCAAACTATTGAAGGTTAATGTTTCTGCAGAAACAGTAATATCACATTTGCTTTATTTAGAACCTTTATATATATGAATTAATAGCATCTTACATTTAAAATAACTATATATATTATTTTCATGGAAACTAAGTAGATATGGCAGGTGGTATTTTACTCATTTGGCAGTTAAACTTAAGCTGCTAAAGAAACAAGGAACAAATGTTTGACTGCTTACATTGAGGCAGGACTGTACTATTATTTGGATTATATGATTTCTATTTCTAGAATTATATAATATCATATTAATAGATAGATTAATAGATTCATAATTTTAAAAAGTGTTGGCATCTTTCTAAATATGGTAGTTAAGTTAGTTCCTGTAAAGAGTCATGTTTTAGGTAAACTGACTAGTAGAGTATATCTATAGTTGAAGTAAACTGATATTTATTTTAAAATATAAAAGAGTATACAAACTAATTTTCATTTTAGATCCTACAGATGTCTACACTTGGGGCGATAATACAAATTTTACCTTGGGCCATGGAAGCCAGAATAGCAAACATCATCCAGAGTTGGTGGATCTCTTCTCCAGGAGCGGGGTTTATATCAAGCAGGTATTTTTTGTTTGTTTGTTTTTGGCAGCTGGCCAGTACAGGGATTGAACCCTGGACCTTGATGTTATCACCACCCTGCTCTAAACAACTGAGCTAACCAGCCAGCCTCAAGCAGGTATTTTGAAGTAAAATCTGCATACTTTTAGAGATTAAAAAGAACTTTCGTATTGGATAGCTCAGCTTTTCATTTGGATTGTGTTAACTTTGTTGAAGGTACAATATAAAATTTTAAGGAAGAAATTAAGAGAACTTTACTAATTCTGTTTTAGATTTTGTTAGTCTGATTCATATTCAGACTGTGTAAAAATACCCTAAAAATGTGAGATATTTATATATGCAATGTTAGAAATTAGAAAATGCTATACAGATATTAATTTAACTTTAAAAAGGTAGAGCTTCTGATAATTTTCTAGCTTTTGTTTCTGTTTAATAAAAATTAGAATCCTTTAAGTTGTTTCTCAACTGAATTTGTTTTTGAAGCTCAATGTTATTTTTGGCAGGTGAACCTGAGTTCTTAAATGTAAGCAACTGTAAAATTTTAATTGACATAATTGTAAAGGTTTGGTCTTTAGTCTTATATCCTTATGCTGGATGATACCTTGTACTTCTGTAGATTCTACTTCTGTTGACATACTCTCTTTTTCTTTAACACTGAGTATATATGGGCATGTGTATGTATAATTTATGTCTAACCTCAGCCTTTCTCTGGAACTTCATTTCAATTTTATTCTGGATGTTCTTTCAAGATATTTAAATTTAACATGTCTGAAGTATTATTTTTACCACTCCTAAACTTTCCCTACTTAATTTTTAATGTTATAAATCTCAGTTTCTAAATCCTGAAGATTATACTTCAGAACATGTTTATTGAGTTCATCTCTGTCTTATGAACTTAGCTGCCATATCTTTTTCAAGCTCTTTTCTTAGATAATGACTGCAGTGTCCTAATTTGACTCATTGGCTTCATTTATTTCCAGTCCCTGTTAATATTATTCTCTGGAATTATTGTCTTTAAAAAAACAGAGCAATTTTGTCTTTACCTGCTAATTTACCTTTGGATAAAATCCAAATTCTATGGCTTGGAAATGTAAGGCCTTTTTCAATCTTCCTAAACTACCATTTCAATTCATGTTTCCCACAACTTTCTATTTGTGTTCTTTATGAATTTTGAAGTTAATGAAGGTTCTTTTGACCAAAAATGTGAGTTTGGAGCTTTTTATTACTATACTACTGGCTCTTCTCAATTTTCACCTCATGTTCATATACTACATACATACAAATACTTAGCTTGTCTTTTGAGATTAAATTCTTAGACAGTTGTTTAGAGCTACTTTGACATATATCCCTGGTTTGTCTAGGACAGTTCTGGTTTATGATTATTTTCCTTGTGTAATTATTCATGTTATCCTCTTTCATACTCAGAAATATTTGTATAAATTATATGACCACTATATTTAGGGCTCTGTAAAACACTGTGTTTTAAACTGAAAGTCCCAGCCTAATAGATCACAACTAGCCATTAAAAACAAAACAAAATTAGAACAGTTAAACTCCAGAGAATATTAAATTTTGAGAGTCCAGGAGCAGGAGCCCATATAAAAATGAAAAGTGACCAGAGAAGTAGGGAGAAGAGTGGAGTCATAAAAGCTAGGATTCTGGTAGGCTATCTCTATATACCTGGAAGGAACTTTGAACTTGGGATGGGCAGGAATCATAAGTCTGGTGTCCAAGTCATTAGTGAATGTGAGGGAGTTGAGCAAGATGGTGAGCAATTAGAGCAGGGGTTGCAAATGTATGTGCTGCTTCCAGCCAGTCCAGAGCCTTTGGCAGACATTGCTAATCAGAATTTTTTCTTTTTTTTTTTTTTTTAGCTTGAGCAGGTCCTCAGAATCCTTCTTAATATGGTAATCCACCCATTAGCAGATGCTAATGATTGATCAGAGTTGGGGCATAAGAAAGATACCTGTTTTTCCTTTCCTGAGTTAGTATGTGATATAGTCAGATTTCATGAGCTGTTAAGGAGCAGGGATTTTTACACAAGAGTAGGTATGATGGTGACATTATGAAACTAATGGGTGATTGTACTGTCTGATCCTAAGATATATGTGGTATAGAAGAATTGAGCATATGCCACTTGACAAGATTATGGGTAAAACAGGGCACTCAAAGAGAAGGCTGCATTTCAGTTAAGGCAAGGAAGTGAGAGTATTTTGTGAGATTAAGGATCTAAGAGATTTTATTTACCACAGAAGGAAGGTGAAGAGAGCACTATGATAGGTTTGAGAGGAAAGAAAATAGTGTAAATTTTAGTTGGGGAAGAGGAAGCAAATAATAGGAATATTTAGTAAGTACCAATTATATAGAGAACCCTATTAGTCACTGAAAAAGAGCTAATTATGTAGTGTAGTACCAAATGAATTAATTACCGTGCGACAGAGACAATTAATATTAGCGTTATATATTCCAGAAAATTAAAGTGAAAAGACATGCTCACTCATCTTGTTTAAAAATTCAGAGGTTTATTTAGGTAACCGACAGGTATAGGGATCTGAACCCCTGACCTTGGTGTTATCAGCACCATGCTCTAACCAACCGAACTAAAGGGCCATAAAAAATGCATAGGTTTTAAAGTTGGAGGATTAAACTCTCTGATATCACTGGTTGTTTAATAGAAGTAGTCAGGAATTGTAGAATGGCTTTTTAATATTGAATATAAAATTGAACAAAATGTATTATTTCTGATTTCATAAAATGATTTTTCCTTGTAACTTGTAACTTTAAAATACAAATTTGAGTTTTATTTTTGGACTTTTCAGGTATTTGTGGTACAGCTAAATGAGATAATGACTTTTGCATTCCTTTTTTGATGGGCATTCTGTGTTTACAGAACTCTCTGAGTTGTCTAAAGATACATGTAAATATTTAGAGCTTGTAGTTCATCTTATAATTTCTTATTTTCCAAAGGACCTTGACTTTCTGGAAAATGATTCTAGGATTTCTTTATTTTTTACCCATCTTTTTATATCCTAAGTTAGAAATATTTACAGATGACATAAAAAATATAAATGCAAGTAATTTTTAAAAATAAGAAAAAAGGATTTTTAAATAATATTAAGGTAAATTGAGTATAATAAATATTAGATGCATTAAAAATAGCAAAATGTGGCCTGGGGCTAGGTATGTAAGTACATGCATATTTAAAACTGCTATCAGTTTCCTGTTATTGCCTTCTACTGATGCAATTTAGCCACTTCAGTATCCTTGTCGTCAGCAGTATGTGAATATGTAAAGGTGTGTGTCAGGGGACAGGGAGGTATTGGGAACAAGGCATATGAGAAAAGAAGTGGGAAAGAGGGAAGAACTTTCAAATAAATATAAAATTATTTAAAACCATATAATAGTATTAAATATAGATAAGACCAGAGATACAGGAAGGCCATACTGCCACCCTCCTCTCCCCTCCTTGTTTATAAATGACATTATTATTTTTAAGAAATATCTGAAGGCATTTCTATTGTTTTTATTAATAATTATATTATTTGGAAATCTTCATGCTTCATATTGCACTCAGCTCAATTCTCGTTATTTGATGTTTCATGAAATTGGAACAAAACTGGCTACTACTTTTTTGTAATTGAAGACTTAAAACTTACATTTTCCTTTATTTAATATTTTCTGTAGTAACACATGCTTAATTCTATCTTTGTTCTTTTCCCATATATCAGTGTTTTTAGACATAATTTTAAAAATAAGGCATGTATATTTTTCATTTTTATTACAGAAAATTTTAAACATGTGCAAAGTAGAGAGAATAAATGAATCCCCTGTACTCATCATCCAGTTTAAACAATTAGCAATAGTCTATTTCTTTTTTATAAAATAAGGGCTATTTTATTCAGAAAAGTTTAATATTGTTTTCTTATTCCTCTTAGGTGGTGCTTTGTAAATTTCACTCAGTGTTTCTGTCTCAGAAAGGGCAGGTTTATACCTGTGGTCATGGTCCTGGAGGGCGACTAGGCCATGGAGATGAACAGACATGCTTGGTAATTGAAATGTCATTACATAGTTTAGGTAACTTCAGTAAAACTTTGATAAACTGGAAGTTTGAGTTAACTAATTTTTTTCCAACTATAAAGAGAAAATAATGTATCAATTTATAAACAATTTTAAAAATCAAGTACTTTTCTGGTATATCATGGTCAAATGAAGGATTTACATACAAAAGTAACAAAGAGAAATAATGTTTTGTTTATAGCACATATTGAGTTCAGAGAGTATATAGATAAGCTTTAAGGTATTTCCAGAGTTGAAATAAGAAAAGGCAGATTAATTGTAAAACCCCGTTTCTGAAGTAGTCCAGGTTTTTATTTAACTTCTTATTAAAATATCTATGGCCTAAAAATTGAGGCACTATTTTCATTGTATAATTACAACATTGATTTTTATGCTACTGAAACTTAGTTCTAATTGGAAGAAAGCTAGTTCATTACATATCAGAAAATTGACTCACTAGATTATCTTTAAGATTTTTTTTTTTTGAGGGGATTACTGGTATATTTATCATCTATTCAAGGGTGCTTTAAAAAGGAGGGAAAGCTATAATGATAATGACTTCCATTTTTGAGTATTTATTGTGTTGCAGGCATTTTTTATGCTTTCATGCATTATCATTACCTTAACTTAAGCCTCTCACCAGCCCTGTGAGGTATAGGCATTATTATCTTCATTTTATGCAAATACTTACAATACAGTCATTTGTTGATTGCCGACTTTGTTTTCAGATGAAGAAAATGAGGTACAGAGAGGTTAAGAAATTTGATTGAGGTGAAATGGCTAGTAAGTGGCAGAAGTAATATTTGAATCCAGGACAGATAACTCCAAAGGAATATGTTATAGTATTTTTGGTTACTCACTGAAGGGAAGCACTGATTTCTTTTTATTTTCTGGTGGCTGGCCAGTCCAGGTATATGAACCTTTGACTTTGATGTTCTAAGGCTGCACTCTAAACAACTGAGCTAACTGGCCAGCCCCTTGATTTCTATATATTTTTTTCAATTTACCAATGAATACTTTGAAGAGCTCCATTTATTGACACCGAACAGATTTGCATTTGGTATATGATAAGGGCTCAAAAATCATTTGTTAAATTGAATTATTTTATTGAAATGTTTTACCAGGTTTATGTATTTTAAATTCATCGGCTCTTTGCTGAAATGTAGAGTTTATGCTATTTTGGCTGTAGTATCATCAGATTCTATTATATTTCTGTACAAATGGTTAATATACTGAAGTTAATTTTATTTTGTAGGTCCCCAGACTTGTGGAAGGACTAAGTGGTCATAATTGTTCCCAGGTGGCAGCTGCTAAGGATCATACTGTTGTATTAACTGAAGATGGATGTGTTTACACATTTGGTCTAAATATTTTTCATCAGTTAGGAATAATTCCTGCACCTTCCAGTTGTAATGTACCCAGACAGGTAAACTAAACTACTCTTTTTTAAATACTAAGGTGACTATTTACTATAAAACCTACATGGACAAAAAAATACAAGGTTGATGGAGTAACTTATTTTACTCATGTTATTTAACTTCATCTTCAGTGGTATATATTTTCTTCATTTTTCACAGAAGCTAAGCGTAGTACAAATTAGCATTTGTTTGGAATAAGAAAGAAAGCATTAGAAAATTAGGCATTTGGGGAATAAGCCACTAAACTGCCATAGATTCAACTTTTAAGTATTCATAAGCAGAGAGAGATCTAGATTTTTGAGGTCTGAAATTAAAACAATTTTTAGGCCCTTCTTAAGAAAAAATTAGAAACTTGTCAATACAAAATGGATGCAGTTGAGGCACCCAGAAACCCGAGTTTTATTTGCTTTCATTACCTCTGCCTCTACACAGATGTCACACCTAGTAAGTTGATGTGCAGGCACATGGGTCCAGAAGCCACCATCCTTTGTTTTATTGTCCCACTTGCATCTGCACAGCCCCCACCAGAAGTTGCCCTTTCCCCAACTTCAGGGACTTAGTACAAAGAACTGGGACTGGTGCTCTAAATTAATGTGTTGTTAGAATCATCACACATAACAAATATGTTTTCAGCTCATAACATTTTGCATTTTAGATGTTAAATTTCTCTACTGGTTTAATCTTCTGGATTTAAAATTATTATTGGATATGCATTTTTTTATTAAGTATATAAATCTGACAGATCTCTATTCTCGATGACTAATGAATCAATAGGAATTACCCCAAAGTAATTAGGGGTAGTGTCCAATCCGGTACTTTTTAGAATTTCCATTTTCTCCAACCAACCTTGGAATTTTTGGATATTTAACTGTATTATAGACTTGTTTAGGAATGGCAAATATGAGGGTGCCTCTAAAAGTTCATGGAAAAATAGAATTGAAAGATAATATGAATATTTCCATGAACTTTTTGAAGTACCCTTGTAGATTTTTCTCCCATTTTTATTCTCATTATGTGGCTATTCTTGGAGCTCTGGGTTGATATAGACATGTCTGGCATTCTCAACTGGGGGCAGTTTTGACCCCCAGGGGTCATTTAGCAATATCTGAAGACATTTTTAGTCATCACAACTGGAGGGGAGTGGTGATACTACTGACAGCTAGTGGGTAGAGTTCTGGGGATGCTGCTTAACATCCTACAGTGCACAAGACACTTCCTCACACCAAACAGTTATTTGGCTGAAAATGTGGTGTCATTGTTGGGAGACACTGGGTATGTCAAATTTAAAAATATTGTGTTTTCTAGTACGAATGAGAATGCCTGTTTTGCATATTGCTTGTTAGAAGAAAATAAATAGACAAAAATTTAATGGTTTGGTTTTTATGTCATGTCAATTTTTTATATGTTAAAACTACTGAGTGAAAGTGGCTACATCAGAATGTCTTGTGTTCTGAGAAGGGTTCAGGTCTTAGTATTAAGTCCTGAGATCTATTAGCAACAACTGCCATTTGCATTTGAGATGGTACTGGCAGCAAATGTCATATATTTGCTGGTCTACTGGATCTTTGAAAAATTGTATACATCATAGATATGTAGTAAACTGCAGTCTTATTTGTTTTTTTAAATAGATGCAGGCAAAATATCTGAAAGGAAGGACAATCATTGGAGTAGCAGCAGGCAGATTTCATACAGTGCTATGGACTAGAGAAGCTGTTTATACTATGGGACTAAATGGTGGACAACTGGGTAAGAAATCTTTGGTGACAGTATCTGGGAAATAAATTAGTCTCTTAAAACAGATATTTTGTGATTTGTTTATGTGTGTAATTTTTCAGGTTATTTACTAGATCCCAGTGGAGAAAAGTGTGTAACTATTCCTCGTCAAGTTTCTGCCATTCATCATAAGGACGTCACTCTGTCTTTGGTTGCTGCAAGTGATGGGGCCACAGTCTGTGTTACCACAAGGGGAGATATTTACTTACTTGCAGATTATCAGTGCAAGAAGGTGGCTTCTAAGTATGTGTATTTCTGTGACTAAAAACATAACTTTAATAATAGTTCAACTCTTCCAGCTAATATCTGAGTATAAGCTTTATGTTATGCTCTGTTAATGTCAAATGGAAAAAACTGAATGGGGGGAAATGTCAGTAATTTCTGTCTTTGATGATCTTTGTCTTTTGTCAAGGATTCAGTGAATATTGTAAAATTTCTTTGTAGGATATAAAACTGTTTCTGAATTATGTTTAACATATGGTTAAATATGACCTATATATATGTATTTTTTCTTTTTATGGTTCAGGTGCATAGAACTAGATTAATCATAATTCATGGTTCATTCATGAATCATCATTGGTTCATGTGTAGCCTTTTATATTACACGGTTATGTACTTTCAAAAATAATTGCATACTATTTAAATGATTTAAGGAGCAAGTGCTTAAAAACAATTATGAAGTAATGTAAGTGCAAAATCCTATATTTTTATTACATTTTTAAATATTTTGTAGTTGATTAATCTATCAGATTTGACAGAAGTTTTTTGCTACTCATATCGTCATTCCAAAGTATTCCTCTTTTGTTGAAAACATTTTATCTTTTCAGACTAAGATTTCATTTGTTTTTAAAGTATTTCATTATATAATTATATTAATAAATATAAGTACAGAAATAGGTCTTTGCACAAATACAACTGATTCTTGAAAAGTACACCTGAACTAATGGAAGCAGTCATGTGCAGGAATTCTAGAGGATAGCCGTTAGCTTTTAAAGCTAATAGAGATTTAAAGTTTAAATCTAAATGCCACAATGTGCTTTTGTTAATGTAAAAGCAATAGTAATGTCATAAACAGACACCATTCATTAAGTTACTCATGAGCAGAAAATGCAGACAACAATTTGTCATAACTTATCTTCTCTGTATAACAATTGGAATTACTTTTAACTTCAGTTGTAGGTCATATTTTAATTATGGAAACATGAAAGTGTGAACATAGATGTTTCTTAGAATCAACTAAATAGATTTTTTTCTGAACACGAGGTGATTTGTTGGATGTTCGGTTATATTTTTAGTTAACATTTATAAAACTTGCCCTTATAACATCAAGTTGAATAACCGTAAGTTATGTCCAAGGTTTCACTGAGAAAATTCTTTTATTATAGATTAAGTTAGAGCATAGTAATTTTGAAAAGATTTTTTTTTTCTTTAATGCAGGCAAACTACCTGAAAGGAAGGACAATCATTGGAATAGCATCAGGCAGGTTTCACACAGTGCTGCACACATCAGATGTGCAGATATAATGAAATGTGAGCCTAATGGATGAGTTATTAAAATAGCAGTAGTAATGACTTTCCTAGTAGCTGTAACTACTTAGGATTGGCTATGTTTGAAGTTAAGCTTTTCTATTTAGTTTTGAGGTTTAAAATTTTTCTTTTCTGTTAGAATGTGAATATACTCAGAAGCTTATAGCTTTACTAATTATTTAAACTGCAGAGTGAATGTGTACAAGCATGGCTTTAGGTTTTTAATGTGTGTGTCTGTGAGTAGAAGTGTTTGAGAGAGAAGGACCTGCCATAGAAAGAAACAGCCACCTTAATGTAGAAACTTACAGAAAGGAAGGACTAGGGATACCAAAGACCAAATCTTTTCACTTCAACTTTTGTAATAGTCACTTATAGATTATTGTTTAAATAGTAATTTCTTTAGGGCTGGCCCATGGCTTACTTGAGAGAGTGAAATGCTGATAACACCAAGGCCGTGGGTTTGGATCCCTATATAGGGATGGCCGGTTACTCACTTCGGAGAGTGCAGTGCTGACAACACCAAGTCAAGGGTTAAGATCCCCTTACTGGTCTTAAAGAATAAATAAACAAATAAATAGTAATTTCTTTAATGTTTAGCTTGTGTATTTTCGAGAACATATTAATCTAGGATTTTTTTTTTACCCAGACAACTGAACTTGAAAAAAATTCTTGTATCTGGGGGTCTCATGGAATACAAAGTTGATCCTGAACATTTGGAAGAAAATGAGGGTCAAAAAATTTGCATTCTTGCAATGGATGGAGCTGGAAGGGTAAGTATATATTTATGTGAAAGTGTGGTAATGTTATTTTCAATTGATAGCTATAGAGGATCTGATAATGTGAAAATGTATTGCTATTTTAGTGATGATTCCTATTAACTTTGTTTCCCTACTGATTTTTGACATTCAGTACTAATTAGTATGGAGCTGGTATTTCAGAGAAGTATGACAACATTTAATCTAATGTTGTGCAGTGTTGCTTTGTTAAACTGTAATTTAAAAGTTCATTTATTGTGCATGAAATGAAAATAAGGGATTTTACTGGATTATTTGGTGTGTACACACACACACACACACACACACAGGGGTACTTCAAAAAGTTTGTGGAAAAATAGAATTGAAAAATAATACTTTTGAAGTACTCGTGTGTGTGTGTGTGTGTGTGTGTGTATGCAGTTTAAAAAAAATAATTTGTTTCTCCATCGATTTTCATTTATCCTCAGCATATATAAAATTCTTATCTATATGCAGAGTTTTTAACTATCCACACTGTATATAAAAGATAGTGTATTTTTAGATCATTAGTATATAAAAAATCTCTTATCTCAAAAGGAGAGTTCTAGTTTCAGTTCTCTGTGCAAACATATCAGTACATTTCTCTAATAAGATTGTTAATTTAAGGTACAGATTAAAATTATAAATATCTAAGTATATACTTAAATTAATATTATCAGTGTGTTATATATATAGCTATTTTTAAATTTAAAATAATATATTTAAATAATAATATATTTAAATTTAAAAAATTATGTTTAAAAATATGCATTAGTAATACTGAAAAATGTATACACTGTGACTAGATAACTTTATACACTGTGAACAGATAACTTTCTGGGTTTTGCTTATAAAATGAAAAAAATAATTTGTTCTGAGGTTGATAAAGCTCTGTAAAACTTGACATTTTAGAAATTGAAGAATTAATTATAAATCTTCACTTACTGCTTCATTATAGGCATAAGTTTCTGCAGTTGATAATTTTAATAGAGGAAAGTAGGTTTAAGAATTAGAGCTGTAATTTGTACTAACAGAAGGAAACAGAGGCATGGGAATACATAAAAGAGATGAGTATAAAAACTTACATTTGACTTTGGGAGTACTTGTACTTATATTAATATGGATTTAGTTTATACTTCTCGGTATTTACTTCCTGCAAAATACAGTCACTATGAAAACCAAGTTCTGAAGGAATCGATCAATCTCAACCATTATAGTCTTTTTTGTGTGTAAATAACTTTTGAATGAGCTTGGCAGATACATTTTGTACTTTAGTTTTCTTAAGTTGATTATGAGGGAATTAGAATTTTAAAAATCAGTTTTAATTTTCCAAATGAAATCCTACTTGGAATACCAATATAAGAAACAGATAAAAAGAGCTGCTCTGTGTGTACAGCTGAATTGGGAAGCCTAACATCCCATCTGTCATCATTCTCTCCCTTTCTTGGCAATAGTTCCTGAACCACTTCTCAGGAACACTAAGGTTTGCAAAACCATTTGAAACCATTAAACACCATGACAATTTTTTTATTTGTGAGATTTTGTTTTAGTTATATAATTGAGTTATGCATACATCTACTTTTTTTCCTGAGAGTAAAGTTTGGATTTTTATAGGGTAATTTTCATTCTTCTTATAAATTGATGGAACTACAGCAAGGCTGACATGTCAGTTTTAGCTTTAAGAGTTTGGTTTTCTTTAGCATCTTAGCAGATTTATTTGCCCCAAGCGAGTAATGCCAAAAAATGACCTCTCCTGAAGAAGAGTGTGTTTGAAATAATTTTTATTGCTTCTTGTTTGCATAATGTACTTTCCTGAGAGATGTAGTTATTTAAAGTAATTTTGACTTTTGTTTTTTATTTTTTGACTTTTATACTATCTGTCTTTTTCTGTGGACGGATGAACATTGAAACATACTAATTAGAGCTTTGGTTTTGACAATATTGTCTTTTGATTTCAGGTTTTGTTTCTTCAGATTCTACATTGCTTTATATCCCAGTGTGATTTGGTTTTATTTTAGGTGTTTTGCTGGAGATCAGTCAGTAGTTCTTTGAAGCAGTGTCGATGGGCCTATCCACGCCAGGTCTACATTTCTGATATTGCTTTAAATAGAAATGAAATTCTATTTGTCACACAGGATGGGGAAGGATTTAGAGGGAAATGGTTTGAAGAAAAAAGAAAGATTTCTGAAAAGAAAGGTCAGTTCATATGTGTGGATGGCACATAAAATACCCTTTCAGTTAATCTTTAATTTGACAAGTATTGTTAGGTTTTCCCCTTATGTGTTTATGTATTTATCTTTGTGACTAGCTTTTTTAAAAAGTGCCTGTCTTCTATTAGATTAAGTTCATTGACGGCAAGGGCCATGGTTATTCCACTGTGTCCTTAGCATTTGGCATATCTCCTGACATACTTCCTGGCACATTGTAGTCCCTCATTGAGTCATCTGTTGTATGAATAAATCAGTTATTGTATGTTAATGTTTATAATTACTCAGAAAAATATAAACATATTCTTCAAAATCATAAAGCCATAAAAGAATTTTTAGATAATTTATTGATTTGTTGTATTTCTTTTATTTCTTTATAGATTATCTAAGTCTATAAACATGTAAGGTATATTTACTATGTGCCAGATAGAGGGTGAGGTTTTAATTATAGAAAAATATATAAAATGAACCCCTGTTCTGAAGCACTCAAGCTTGTAGAAGTGATATATATGTATCTAAATGCAGTTCACTGAGACAAATGCTACTATGCACGTATAAGTTTCTTGAGAACATAGAAATTGGAATAACTGAGTTTCAGGGTTTAATTAGTAAGATCCCTAAGACTGAAATACCCATAGAGTGAATTTGAGAGAGTAACCAGAAAACAGATTTGACTTGTTAGTATTGGAAGTCTTTAGAATTGGGTCTTAGTCATGCCTAGTGATCT
Organism: Galeopterus variegatus; assembly: GCF_000696425.1. Lineage (NCBI taxonomy): Eukaryota > Metazoa > Chordata > Mammalia > Dermoptera > Cynocephalidae > Galeopterus > Galeopterus variegatus. The sequence goes on along the minus strand of NW_007728260.1, from coordinate 24,033 downwards.
GGAACTGAATTTATGATCTCATGCTCTCATATCTGTTTCTTGTTTTCTATCTTAGTAAATGGTTATCTTTGACACCTCATATTCCTTCACCCAGTACATGCAATCAGTCACCAACTTTTATAATTTCTGCCTCAATGTTTCTGAAATCTTTACAGTTTTCTCCAGATGGATTGCTACATCCCCAACCTATATCATCTTTTATTCTTTTTCTGGACTTAAAGTATCTTTCTAAATGGCCTCTTTATATCTATTCTTTATTTACTTAAAACATTCTTCAGACTACAGACAGAATAATTTCTTCACATGCAAATTTTCTATCTATGTGCAAGCATTATATACTTTGCTTTCATAGCCTTGGTTTGACTTGTAATGATATAACAATTTGTTTAATATCTGTCTTCTCTACTAGATTTTGTATTCCATGAGGGTGGAGACATGTCTATATTGTTCACTACTGTATCACTAGGGATAGACTGATGATCACTGTATCACATTAGCAGCATATGTTCACCCAGATATTTGCTGAATAAATGCAAGAAAGGGGCAGGAGGAAGGGAGGGAGCAAATAAATAGATTATGAAGATACTAAATTTATATATTTTTAAGGCAAGGTGAGGAACTATAAAAGCTAGTATGACGCTAGATTTGCTTTTTAGAAAGATAGCTTTGATTGCAGTATAGAGGATGTTTGTTGAAAGACATGAAATCATGGATAATTGATAATTGACCCATCAAAAATTTCTTGTGTGATACAACCAATATATTTGGTGCAAAATGTTGTGTTAGAGAGAGAGAAGATGTAGTTCTTCAAAAGGACTTAATGTATTTGAAAAATATTTTCATTTTCTCCCAATTGTTTTCCTGCCTCATTTACTCCTAAATCCTTTTAGTAGTTTCAATAAAGCCTTGATTAATGGTAGTTTTATTTTTTTCTTTTTAGCAGAAATTTTATCAAGTCTTCATAATTCTTCAGCAGATGTGTCTTGTGTCTCTGATATAAACAACATGTATGAAAGAATTCGACTTGAGAAACTTACTTTTGCCCATAGAGCTGTTAGCATCAGCACAGATCCAAGTGGGTGCAACTTTGCAATCCTGCAGTCAGATCCTAAAACAAGGTATACTTTTATATATTAAATTTCATTTTTAGAAGGAACAGTCACTGTTCTTTTGTGTTCAGTAGCTTCTGGTGCAAAGTTAACTGAACAGCTGTTGCCGAGGACTGTAGAGAAGTTAGACTTGTAATTGTGTTACCAGGATAACCCGAAGGTAGAATTTGTTATACTGGGAATGATGAGTGTTCCCATTCGTTTGTAAACTGGTATTTATTGAAAATGTTGAAGATGCATATACATGCACTAACAAAATTTATTTGTCTGTAAGTACTTGTGTTACCAGGATAACCCGAAGGTAGAATTTGTTATACTGGGAATGATGAGTGTTCCCATTAGTTTGTAAACTGGTATTTATTGAAAATGTTGAAGATGCATATACATGCACTAACAAAATTTATTTGTCTGTAAGTACGGCATCCTCCTTTTAAAAATTATTCCTTTTTTTCTTTCCTTTGCTTTTCTTTCCTCCCTCTCCTTCTCCCCCCACTTTCTCCTCCCCCTCCCTTGTCCCCTCCCCCCACTTTCTTTTTTGGGGGTTGTGCATGGATGTGTTCTTCCTGCATTTTCTGTCAGGGCTATCTCTGTGGGACTCCCTGGATTAGAACTTAAAGGATAGGAAGGCTGTTAGTGGGTTTGAACTCTGTGGTGTGAGTGTTTAATGGATCTGGAGTGGCAGGCAGGAGGATGGTGTGCTAGAAAGACTTTGGAGTTAGACCTATATATGCCTCTTAGCTCTACTATTACTGACTGCGGCAAATTTCTTATTTTCTTTGAATTTCAGTTTCTCAATATATGAGATAGGAGGGATAATATTCACCTCATACTGTTGGTATAGTTTTTCACATAGCATGTGTCAAGTCCCCAACAGTATCTGTCACATTATAAATCAGATTCTTTGGATTTCTCTCTCTCTCTCTCTTTTTAAGATATTCACATTGCTTGTGACAGTATAATCTTAGTTGTGGGTGGGAGTAGGGGAGGAGTGTGTATCATGTTTTCTATTTAAAAACAGTGAAAGAGTTTGTGCCATGGCTTTGATTTGTTTTTTGCCAATAATATTTAATTTTTTTGAATTCTAATTCATATTGAAGAAAAGGTTTAATATTTCTTTATCTCTGAGTGGGGCTTGTTAAGATACTAAAGTATAATTATGTTCAGATGTAAGCTAATTTGTTGGGTTTTCGTTGTATGTTTATTTTGGTAGGGGAATATATTCACCAATTGTTAATTTTTATCTATTCTTGATAGGTTAGATGGTGTCAGATTTGAAAATGAAAAAATTAATGTTATTGCCAAGAAAACTGGTAATAAACTGAAGCTAAATCAGAAAAAATGGTAAGTTAGGAAAGGAAGATAAACTTTCTATCTTTAATTCCACACGTAAGTGTGGAAATAGAGCTCTTCTTACTCACATATGAAGCAAAATGTGTAGACAGATACCCTCTTACCTTTTCTAGTCTTCTTCATTTATGGAAATGGGGCGAGTAAATGGCTCAATGGCTACTGAGGTGAATGGATAAAATATCAACTGCCCAATAAAACATTGGGAGTTCATTCTTTCTGATTACTTTCTGATGAAGAGAAGAACTTCTAATTTTTTTTCTTGCCTGAATTTTGTATCTTGTTATAAGTAGGAAATATTAACCCAAAACCAAATTAATCATGCATCTTCATCATTGTGATAATTATTGGCTTTACTATTTATTTTTTTCAATAGTATGCTATTCTAAATATGTTATTGAAAGTTTTGTTTTTAGGTATTCATACTTTTTTTATAGGTGAAAGGTTTTGGAGAAAAAGAAACTGTGAAGGTTTCTAGACTGTGCCTGACACAGGATAGGTTGTATAAGTAAGTGAATTAAAGAGCTTTAAATAGGATCTCACTTACTATTATATACACTTTGCCTGGAACAAAAAAGAAAAACTAGAAAAAATAGGAAAAAATATGTTTTGAATATTTACCTGTATTCAGTTTCCTTTTTAAATATTGTTTTTATTAAAGCACTTTATTGTCTTCCCTAGGGTGGAGAGAGATGAAATACTTTGTATGTGTACCCACAAATTGTTTATTCTTTAATACCTTTAACTAAGAGAAAATCTAAAGTTAAGCCAAATCCTATACCAAGTGTTTTTGTTTGCTAAATGTGCAAAACAATTGCTCTTGCTCCAATTAAGCATTTTTCTTTCAGTTCATTTCTGTGTGATGTAACCATGAAATCAGTGGATGGAAAGGAATTTCCTTGTCATAAATGTGTTCTTTGTGCTAGACTTGGTAGGTACACTTTTTGTTAGTTGCTGATCTATTTGTTTTAGTTCTGTTTCACTGTTCTTATTACGTTGAAATTTTTTTTTTCTTTCAGAATATTTTCATAGTATGCTGAGTAGCTCATGGATTGAGGTAAGATTTAAGTAGAAAACACCTAGACTGGTAACTATACTTCTTTAGATTTTTGGGAAATTACATACTAAGGAAGTTCAAAATTGGAACTTAATATTTTAGCTCAATTTTTCATTTGTATTGAACTTTATTTATACTTAATCTTGCTGGAAAATATCTAGTGGAGAAAACAATAACATTTAGAATTTAAAATTGTGCTAAAAGGCTACATGAATCAAAATTTCCTCATATGATTTAGAAGTGTATTGGAAATGCCAGTGTGTTTTTTGTTTGTTGAATTTTTCTTTGTTCCTTTTTTGTAATGAGACTTAAATATTTTTCATTTTAGCTTTGTGTTTTGTAAATCTGATGTTCTTTTACATTCGATGTGATGTTCTGCTCAGAGTTTTTTGTACCAGTAACCCCAATTAGAATGTAATAGTATTTTATTGTTTAAAATTAATTATTTTACTTTATTTTATCTTATTTGTTTAGGCTTCCAGTTGTGCAGCTCTGGAAATACCCATACATTCTGACATACTGCAAGTTGTTTTAGACTACCTCTATACTGATGAAGCTGTGGTGATAAAAGGTATTAATAAAAGTTAGGCATTTTAGATATTTAGGTTATAATGGAATAATAGTAAAATCAACATGAATGTTGATTTCTTCTCTACTTCAAATAAGCTATCAACAAGAGCTTAATTTAGAGTAAGCAATAGGGATGATTACTAACAGTCAAGGAGCAGATAAAAAAAAGTTTTCATTACTCATATGAAAATGAACTCAAAGAATTTTATATAATAGTTGTGATTAGATTTAACAGTTCCATTTCCAGCTACTTTTGTGATTGAGATGAATGAATTGACAACGGAATGTAGTTTTGACAAATACTATGCTTTAAGTTCTTTCTTGTCTATTTTTCCCCTTTATGATATCATATCTGAAAGGAAAGAAATAGACTAAGAATTAAACCAAAATTTAGTGAATTTATGTTCTATACCAGGCATAATATCATGTTTTAGTTATCAAATATCTTTAGTCACTGGAGTAATACTGGGTGATCTGTGGTATGCATCTAACCATTAGTTTTTTAGCCTCAGCTGTATATTGGGGATGAAAAAAAGTGAAAAGATTTTATTCCATTTTCATGAAAGTTAACAATCTAGTGGAGAAGACAAACATATCAGAAAACAAGTATAACTTGATAGAGTAATCCTCTAACAAGTAGATGCAGTTTTGAGAAACTAGCATCTGAGTCTGAGTCTGTGTGGGTAAATCTGGGTAGTCTTTGTAAAGGAGTTAGTGTTTAATTAACTGAAGATAAGATTTCCAAAAATTTGTGTACTTGGGAGTAAGCTGAGACTTTAGTATTTTTTCTCTACTTGTCTCATTTTTTTAAAATTGAGATTATATTCACAACATAAAATTCACATTTTTAAACCATACAATTAAGTAGTTTTTAGTATATTTACAAATTTGTACAATTATTACCACTATATAATTCCAGAACATTTTCATCACCCCAAAAAGAAACCCTGTACCCATTAGCAGACACTTTCCATTCTCTCTCATCTCCAGCACCTGGCAACCACTAATCTACTTTCTGTTTCTCTGAATTTGCCTATTCTGGACATTTCATATAAATAGACTCAAACAATATGTGATCTTTTGTGTCTAACTTCTGTTCCTTAGCATAATGTTTTTAAGTTTCATCTGTATATAGCATGTACAAGCACTTCATTATTTTTTATTATCAAATAATATCCACTGTGTGGATATACCACATTTTATTTATCCATTCATCAGTTGATGGACGTTTGGGTTGTCCTCACTTTTGGCTATTATGAATATGTTACTGTAAACAGTCATGCACAAGTTTTTGTGTGGGCCCATGTTTTTATTTTTCTTGGACATATATCTAGGAGTAGAAATGCTGGGTAATATGGTAACTCTATATTTAATTTTTTAAGAATTAAAAATTAAGGTGTTTGCAAGGTGACTATAGCATTTAACTTTACCACGGGCAATGTATGAGGGTTCCAGTTTCTTCTTATTCTTGCCAACACTTGTTAATGCCTGCCTGTTTTATTATGGCCATCCTAGTGGGTGTGAAGCTGTGTAACATTGTGGTTTTGATTCGTTTCCCTAATGAGTAATGATTTTGTGCTTCTTTTTATGTCCTTTTTAGCTATTTGTGTATCTTCTTTGGAAAAATATCCAGATTCTCTTTATATGTGTATATCCAGTTATTCCAGAACCATTTGTTTATTTGAATTATTTGTCTTTCTATTATGTCATAAGAGTTCTTTATATATTCTGGATACTAGTGCCTTGTCAGATATATGATTTGCAAATATTTTATCACATTCTCTGGGTTTATGTTTTCATTTTCTTGATAATATCCTTTAAAACACAAAGTTTTTAATTTTGATGAAGTACAAATTACCTATTTTTACATGTTGCTCATGCTTTTGGTTTCATATTTGAGAATCTACTGTCAAATCTGAGATCATGCTGATTACCCCCCGTTTTCGTCTAAGAGTTTTATAGTTCTGTCTCTCACATTTAAATCTTTGATCTATTTTGAGTTAATTTTTTCCCCAGCTTTATGAGGTATAATTGACAAATCAAAATTGTGTATAATCGGGCTGGCCCGGTGGCACACTGGAGAGTGCGCCGCTTGGGAGCGTGGCGGCGCTCTGGCCAAGGGTTCGGATCCCATGTGGAGACTGGTTCCACTCACTGGCTGAGCACGGTGTGGCGCAACACTGAGGGTTGCGATCCCGTTTCCGGTCCCTGGTACGGGTGCGACACCGAGGGTTGCGATCCTGTTACCGGTCAGTAAAAGAGACAAAAAGGTTTGAGTTAATTTTTTCCCCAGCTTTATGAGGTATAATTGACAAATCAAAATTGTGTATAATTGGGCTGGCCCGGTGGCACACTGGAGAGTGCGCCGCTTGGGAGCGTGGCGGCGCTCTGGCCAAGGGTTTGGATCCCATGTGGAGACTGGTTCCACTCACTGGCTGAGCACGGTGTGGCGCAACACTGAGGGTTGCGATCCCGTTTCCGGTCCCCGGTACGGGTGCGACACCAAGGGTTGCGATCCTGTTACCGGTCAGTAAAAGAGACAAAAAGGAAAAAAAAAATTGTATATAATCAAATTGTGCAATGTGATGTTTTGATAAATGTATACTTTGTGAAATGATTACCACATTCAAGCTAATTAATATATCCATCACCTCACATAGTTACCTTCTTTATTTTGTGGTGAGAATATTTAAGATCTACTCTCTTAGTAAATTTCAAATATATAATACATTATTATTAGCTGTAGTCACCATGGAGACATATGAGGTTTCCAGAACTTATTCATCTTGTGAATGAAAGTTTGTACTTTTTACATCTCCCCATTTTCCCTTTGCCCCTGGTAATCACCCTTCTAATTGAGTTACTTTTTGTATGTGTTGTGAGGTAAGGGTTCAACTTTATTTTTTTGTGTGTGTATATCCAGTTATTCCAGAACAATTTGTTGAAAAGACTTCTATTTCTCCATTGAATTGTTTTGACACTTTGTCAAAAATTAATTAGTTTTAGTAAATGTAAGGTTTTATTTCTAGATCCTTAATTATATTCCATTGATTTGTATGTCTCTCTTTATATCAATACTGCACTGTCTTGATTACCATTGAGATTAGTAAGTTTTGATTCTGGGAAATGTAAGTCCTTCCTTCTAACTGTGTTCTTTTTCAAGATGGTTTTGGCTATTTTGAGTCCCTTGCATTTTAATATGAATTTTAAGATTAGATCTTCAATTTTTTCAAAAAAAGGCAGCTGGGTTTTTAATAGGGATAGCCTTGAATCTGTAGATCAATTTGGGGATTATTGCCACTTTAAGTTTTATAACCTGTGAACACAGGATATTTTTTCTATTTATTTGTCTTTACTTTATGATGATTTTCGTAGTTTTCAGTGTAAAAGCCTGCACTTTCTTTGTTAAATTTATTCCTAAGAAATTTTTGATGCTATTTTGAATGGAAGCGTTCTCTTAATTTCATTTTTGGATTGTTCTTTGCTAGTATTTAAAATTACAGTTGATTTTTGTATATTGATCTTATATCCTGCAACCTTGCTGAATTTGTTCACTAGTTCTTATAGTTTTTAGTGGATTGCCTAGGATTTTCTGTATATAAGATCATATCATCTGCAAATATGAGTGATTTTACTTCTTCCTTTCCAGTCTGGATGCCCTATATTTCTTCTCTTTCTTTCTCTTGCTTAGTACCCTGGCTAGAACAATCTAGTACTATGTTGAATAGAAATGGTGAGAGTAGTGACCATCTTTCACCATTAATTGTGATGTTAGCTGTGGGTTTTTTGTAGTTGCTGTTTTTCAGGTTGAGGAAGATATTTTCTATTCCTGTTTTGTGAAGTGTTTTTGTTATAAAAAGGGGTGGGATTTTGTCAAATGCTTTTCTGTGTCTCTTGAGATGAGCATGTGGTCTTTTGCCTTTATTCTATTTTTGTGTATTACATTGATTGATTTTCATCTGTTGAATCATCCTTTAATTCCAGGGATCTTCTGCTTGGTTATGTTGTAAAATTTCTTTTTTTATGTTGCTGGATTCAGATTGTTAGCATTTCGTTGGGGAATTTTTGCATCTATAGGGATATTGGTCTTAGTTTTCCTGTGATGTCCTTGTCTGGTTTGAGTGTCAGGATAATATTGGCTTCATTGAATGAGTTGAGAAGTATTCCTCATCTAGTTTTTGGAGAGTTTGTGAAGAATTGGTGTTAATTCTTCTAAATGTTCAGTCAAATTCACCAAGGAAGCCATCTGGTTCTGGCCTTTTCTTTGTGGGAAGTTTTTTTGATTACTAATTTAGTCTCTTTACTTATTGTAGGTAGGTCTGTTAAAATTTCTAATTCACTTTGAGTCAATTTTAGTAGTTTGTATTTTTCTAGCTATTTGTTCACTTCATCTGGGCTATCTAATTAGTTGGCATAAAAATCTGTTCATAGTCATAATATTCTTTTATAATTCTTTTTATTTCTGGAAGGTCTGGTTAAAGTCACCTCTTTCATTCCCGATTTTAGTTATTTGGGTTTTCCCTCCTTTTTTCCTTGGTTATTCGAGCTAAAGGTTTGTTGATTTAGTTGGGTTTTTTTCAAAGAACCAAGTTTGGGTTTCATTGGTTATCTTTATTGTTTTTTTATTTTTTTGTTTTATTTATTCCCAACCTAATCTTTATTATTTCTTAACTTCTGAATGCTTTGGGTTGGTTTACTCTTTTTTTCCCTAGCTTAATGTGGAAGCTTAGGTTTTTGATTTGAGATCTTTCTTTTTCTTCCTATTTCTCGATTATGCCTTTTTTTGTTAAATAGGTATTTTCTAATGTGCTCTTTTAATTCCCTTCTTGTTTCTTTTACTGTATTTATTTTAGTTATTTTCTTAGTGATTGTTCTGGGGATTATAATTAATATCTTAATTTAAAACAGTCCTGTTTGGACTAATACCAACATAATTTCAATATTCAAAAATGTTCCTTTATAGCTCTCTTTCCTTCCTACTCTATTGTCATACAAATTATATGTTTATATATCATATGCCCATCAGCACACATTTTTTATTGCTTTATGCAGTTGGTAAAAAAACAAGTTACAAAGAAAAAAACTCATTTATACTCTCTTTTTACTTATCTATGTAGTTACCTTTATTGGTTTTCTTTATTTTTTTATGTGGATTTGAGTTACTATCAAGTGCCCTTTCATTTCAGCCTGAGGTACTGCCTTGAGTATCTCTTGTAGGGCAGGTTTACTAATGACAAATTCTCTTAATTTTCTGAGTCTGGTAATGTCTTAATTTCTCCATTCTTGTAGGATAATTTTGCTGGATATAGAATTCTTGGTTTACTGTCTTTTTTCCCCCACTATTATGAATATGCTATCTCACTGCCTTCTGACCTCCATGATTTCCTTTTTTTTTTTTGTCTTTTTTACTGACCGGTAACGGGATCTCAACCCTCAGTGTCGTGCCCGTACCGGGGACCGGCAACAGGATGGCAACCCTCGGTGTTGCGCCTGCACCGCGCTCAGCCAGTGAGCGGGAACCGGTCCCCACATGGGATCCGAACCCTCAGCAGGAGCGCCGCCGCACTCCCAAGCAGCCTGCACCGCGCTCAGCCAGTGAGCGGGAACCGGTCCCCACATGGGATCCGAACCCTCAGCAGGAGCGCCGCCGCACTCCCAAGCAGCACACTCTCCAGTGCGCCACCGGGCCGGCCCTGACCTCCATGATTTCTGATGAAAAACCAGCTTTCATTGAAGATCCCTCACATGTGATGAGTTGTTTCTCTGTTGCTGCTTTTGAGATTCTGTCTTTGTTTTTATCTTACAACAGTTTGATTATGATATTTCTAGATGTGGATGTCTTTGAATTTATCCCACTTGGAGTTTGTTGTGCTTTTGGATGTGTAGATTCATGTTTTTCATCAAATTTGGGAAGTTTTTAATAATTATTTCTTCAAATATTCTTCCTGCTCCTTTTTCTCTTTTCTCCTTCAGGGACTCCCCTGTGTATCTTTGGTATGCTTGATGGTGTTCCACATGTCTCTTACACAGTATTCATTTTTCTTCATTCTTTTTTAATTTCTGTTTCTCAGATTGGATAATCTCATTTGACCTTTAATTTCTATCCCTTCATTTATAATCTAGATTTTATGAGACATTATCCTCAAAGTTTCTTTTAGTTTTTTTATAAATTGTTTCCTTTAGTATTTTGAACATATTTTAAATAGTTGATTTAAACTCTGTCTAGTAAGTCCAGCATCTTGGCTTCCTCAGGGAGAGTTTCTGTTGGTTGCTTTTTTTTCTATGTGTGAGCCATACTTGCATCTTTTGTTGCATCTCTGCTTATTTCATATTTTTTTTTGTTGAAAACTGGACATTTAAATAATGTGGCAACTCTGAAAATCAAATTCTCCCATATCTGCAGAGTGTTCTTGTTGTTGCTGTTTGCTTAATGACTTTCTGAACTAATTCTGTAAAATGTCTGTTCTTTGTTGTGTGACCACTGAAAACTCTGCTTGGTTAGTTTAGACGTGGGCTGATAGACAGAAATTTTCATAAATGAATGGAACCAGTAAATCTTCTAACCATTGTCTGTGGGTTTTCTCTGTGTGTTGAGGACATACTGACAATGGTCAGGAAGGCATTTTAGAACACTGCCTTGGCTTTTATTTCCTCGTTCTGTAGAGCCTCAACATAAGCTATATATGAGAGTTTAGTGCCTTCTCAAGTCTTTCCTGGGCATGTGCATAGCCCTCTGCATATGTACGGCTAGATTTACAGGAATATGTTGGAACTAGATATCTATGTTAGTCTGCTCAGGCTGCCCTAACAAAATACCACAGACTGAGTGGCTTTAACAACTGAAACTTATTTTTTCACAGTTCTGGAGGCTAGATGTTCCAGATTCTGTTCTGGCAGGGTCAGTTTCTGTTGAGTGCTCTTCAGGCTTATACACAGTGCCTTCTTGCTATGGCCTCACATGACCTTTCCTCAGTGCATGTGTGTAGAGAGAGAGAGCAAGCAAGCTCTCTAGTGTTTCTTCTAAGGTCTCTAATCTAATTACATTACAGTCCATTCTTATGACCTGGTTAAACCTTAATTACTTCCTTAGAGACCCCATCTCCAAATGCAGCCACACTGGAGATTAGAGCTTCAACATGAGTTTTGAGGAGAATATAAACATTCAGTCTATATCAACATTTTATTCCCCAGCTTTTCTTTTTGTTTTTTGATCTGCTGCTTGTTTGTTCCAACTGTTATCATCATCTCAGACAGCCTCAATGGTAAACAATTGCTGCTGATTATTTTCAATAAATGCACCTGGGAAAGGCTGTTCTCCTTGGGCATGCTTTGAGTCAGGTCAAGTAGAGACAAGCCCTTCTAGTAGTTTCCAGGGAACTGTCAGACAGGTCAAGTAATGACAGTTCTTTGATAATGTTGCTCCACAACTGTTCTGTCTCCTGTGGTGGCTGCTAGGCTACTCATTTTCACTATGATTGTGGAGCTTTAGGTTTTCAATACTGCTATGGAGGAGGGGAGAGGAGGATCTGAATAGGAAAAGCTTACAGTGTCCATCCCAAATCTCACTGTTCTTAGCAAGATTCAGCCACTTTTCTTAAATAAACACTCCTCAGTTTATTGCAAGCTTTGGCTGATTTCTAGAATTCTGAAAAAATTTATTTTGACAATATTCGGCAGTCTTTACATTGTTTTTGTGGAGGTGAGCATTTTCAGAAGTTCTTAGTCTGTCCTTCCCAGTGACTTCATTCTTCCCTCATTTTTTAAAACCATTTTAATTTTTTTCTTTTCTTCTTAATCCTTTTTTCTCTCTTTCTTCTTTTCCTTTTTTTTTTTTTTTCTATTTATGTTATTTTGGTAGTGGCTCAGGGGTGTTGTTTAAAGTTAATAATAGTACTTAGGATAAGAAGTTATCTAAAATTAAGGAACTCCTACGTATAGTTAATTTTTTTATATGACAGATTTTGTTTTAAATAAGACAGACTAAGAGCATTATTTCTCTCCCCCCATGTATATATATTTTAAGTGTGATGCTGAGATTTGACTTTCCCTTCTATTCATTTCAGAAATGTTTCTCTAACAGCATGGGAAATTGTAAGCAAGTCAGGCATTCTAGTAGCCTTCTAGACTGAAATGATCAACTCAAATTGGCCATTTTATGGTCCTAGTATGAGCCAAGGCATTTTGGTGTGTTTTTATCAGCCTTCTACCAAAAAAAGGTAGAAATATTTTGATATATTTACTATTTATCATAGTTGCCATTCTATTTAGAAAATAATCATAATTCTATTTTTCCTAGTCTCTTAATTACTTAAGATTTTTTTCTAGGTAAAGTGTTTACAAAGTAATGAAGAGTGATGCTTGTTTTCTTTTTTTTAGAATCTCAAAATGTGGATTTTATTTGTAGTGTTCTTGTGGTAGCTGATCAACTTCTCATAACTCGATTGAAAGAGATTTGTGAAGTAGCACTAACTGAAAAATGTGAGTAATTTTGAATTAGAATATTAGTATATTTTCAGGTTTATCCAGGATTACTGTATTTTATTGACTTTATGATGCCATTTTATGGTAAAATAAGACATTATTTTTTTGTACCATGAAAAATGTCAAAGCATTTAAATTATTACGTGCCATCATTTGTAAGCAAAGTCTTATCTCTGAAATAAGTGAAATAACTCATCTTAGAATTGAATTATATTAGTTTTTACTGAAATGTCAAAAAACTTTGAATAAAGATGGTGTCAAATTTATTTGTGAATTTCAAGAGTAAGAATTTGAAAATGGTCTTGGCCATAACTGTTTTTAACTACCCATTTCATACTATTCACTGGAATTTTTATGTAACTTTCTCATTGATATATATCTGAACAAACCACATCTCTTTTCTCTCAAACTGTTATTTCTTTCTCTGTTCGTTATTTCAGTTAATTGCCTGATGGTCCTCCTGAACACTTAACTTTAAAATCAAAAGTTATTTTTTATTGGTTACATTGTTTCTTGCACCCAAATTCTTTTAGATGCCAAAACTGATTTATCTTAACAGTGTTGGTTACATTTTACCCACCTTTTGATTCTCATTGTCACTATGCTAGTTGAGGTCAACAGTTATCTATCCCTTCTGTGTAGTGTCATAGTAGTCTAAATGCTTTTTCTCTCTTCTCTTTCTCTTTCTTTAATCTTTCTATAGGAAGTAATTATGTCTCTCTCCATTTAGATACTTTTAATATATCTAAATATACTCTAGAATAAGGGTTAAATTTCCTTAGCTTGACATGAAAGTCTTTTGGCTTTCTAATCTTATATTTGTTCTGTTTCATTGTTACTTCAGGAAGTGTAAAGGGATTTGCCGTCAAATTTGTCTGATTTTTACTTAGCTCTCGTGTCTTATTTCCTCACTTTTCTTGAACACTGTGGACTATCTTCTCCTTGGTTATCAAAAAGAGAACAACAGCGCCCTGATCTCTTTTTAAGCAAGAAAAGGAAAATATATTAAAATAAAGGACACAGTATATAATATGTGTAAAATATACATATAGGTGATATTTTTACTTGTTCAACTGACTTTTCTGGCCTCCCTTAGATATTCTTTCTTGGCCCCTGCTGCACAGTTGTTTTTACTTATGAATTCTTTGATATTTCCAGAACCTAGCAAAGGAAGGGTTCTCCCAAAATTTGGTGTCTAATTATTGGGCAGATCCTTGATCCCAACTCATCAATTCTAAAGAAACCTTTATATAATCCAATTTTTTTTCATTTTTGTGAGATGTAAGACTGTGTTCATTATTGGTTGAAACTTCAGGTTAGTCAGGAATGGGGTAGAGGCAATTATTGACTGCATTTGCAACTTTTGACAGCATAACACAGGAGAAAGAAAAAAATGGAAGAAGATGTAGAAAATAGCTTTATTCTTCTGTTGGCTGGCACTCAGAGTAACTAAGAAAAAGAGTGGAGGAGTCAGGAAGCTAACGTGACATGCAACATAGGTAGAATATTTTGGTAGGGTCACTAGTGAAAAAGGACACTTCGTATAAAAAGTTACTAAGATTGTAATTAAATCCAGAATCTTTTGCACAATATATCAGATCAGATCTGCACTGGCATGAATAATATTGCGATAAGATTTAGATGTACTTATTTTCCAAATATACATCTATATTTATGTATAAATATACCAGCATAAAATCTGATAGGTAACTCAACATTAATATATTTTATACAATTATTTCATCAGTTCTCTTAGTCTTAAGAATATCTTTTTTTAGTTTTATAGAAGAGAGAATAACTACTCCATACTATATAAATGGAAAGGAAAATTGTTTATCAATGAAAGTTAAAAAATCTTTTCGGAAAATGTTAGGTGGAAGATTGTCAATTCTTAGCAAACAGCTTTTAGATGACACTAATGCCCTTTCTGTATTTTGTTTTGCTTAAAATTTCTGTGTATGTGAGCTTATGTTTTCTCATAACCAGTATTTTGAAATTACTTTGGTGTATTGGGATGGAAATGAATTCCATATTTGGTTCAGTGTAAGTTATTTTTGGTGAGAAAATACTTTGTTTTTCTTGTTCTAAATATTGTTACAACTTTAGAAATAAGTATATTTTATTGGCTGTAGTAACATGCCTTTCATCTAATTTTGTAAATCTTCCTTTGTAGTTACCCTTAAGAATGCTGCCATGCTACTAGAATTTGCAGCAATGTATAATGCTGAACAGTTGAAACTGTCTTGTTTACAGTTTATAGGACTGAATATGGCAGCTTTACTTGAAGCAAGGTAGGACGGGTACATACATTAAATAATTTGCAAAAGGAGATATTTATATGTAAGAGTGGATATGTTAGTAGTTTAAAGGTGAATAATGATGTTTAATTGGATGAAAAAAATTTGATAAATGCTAATAACTTAGGAATCACAGACATTTTATAATTAGAGGGATCTTGGAAAAATTTCAAATGTTTTTAGCAGTGACTTTTTTAGTGAAATAAATATATACATTTATTTTTAAATATAAGGTCAAAATATTACATTTACTGACTATAAAGTGAATGGTGAGAAAAATGAAGCTGTTTTGGTGAATGAAGTAATTTGAGATTAGAGTTCTTGGTGTCACTTTGTAGTTTAAGACTATATTATCCAGTTTATTTCTGTATTTTGTTTCAATAGTAATAATTACAACTCCTACTTAGTGCTTACTACATGGTAGGCAGTATCTAAAAGTATTACGCAGAAAATTCAGTAAATTTTCATAAAAATCTTGTGAAATATATTCTGTTAATATATTCATGTTACAGATGGGAATACACAGGAAACTTTTTTTGTCCTGCAAAGAATTGAGAAAATCTTTATCATACAATTATTATAAATGGTAACAGTTTTTAATAACTTTCAAAGTCAGGATGATCTTTGTTAAACTAATTCCAAAATGTGACTGAAATAAGGTGTTCTACTATGTTTTGGAAGTGAATAACTTCCTGACTCTAACTAATTGCCAGTTAGGGTTCAATTTAGAGAAAATTCTTCTGCAGTTTCAGTCTTTGTTATTTTGTGAAAAATGCTTTGAAATGCAAATTAATGTTATGCGATATGAGATAGTGTCATTTAAAAATGCCTCTGATAACTTAGTATGAGAAACTGGTTAGATTTTCAGACTGAATTGAATTTTATTGCTGATATTACGTTAGTAGTTCTATTTATAGAAATTTTATTACCCTGCATTGCCAAATAATCTTGTTCCATTTGTCGTAGAAGAATAAACAAAAAACTAAAACAAGCACCAACTCTTACCTAAGATATGATACTAGAACATGATGTATGACATTACTTTCATTAAACTATTATGTTGTGACAAGTGTGCCAACTGAGTCATTTAATTAAGGAGAGCATCTGCTGTGGTGATGTCTTATTTGTATAATTTTACGTGAGTAAATACTCACAACTTGAATTAAAACAAAGATTTGTACAAACTTAACCATTGTTAATTAGGGATGTGTTTGCTAGAAGTGTAAATAAATAAGTTCAGAGATGTCAGGAAAAGGAGGGCTGCACCAAAATTGACTTCGCATCACAAGATAATGCATCAGTTATCACTAAAGTGTCGAACGCTGTTATGATATAGGTTTTAATATGCAAGTTGTTTTGTATTAGTTGTAGAAATAGTTTAGAATATATTTTAGAATGTAAACTTTGGTTTAAATGTTCACTGGTACCTTAAAGTACCTCTTTGGAACCTGAGAGATCTCTGAAATTTGACTTGAATGCAACTGATCTAATCTAAACCTTATTTTAGACTTGAGGATGCTAAGGCCCGAGAAGTAAAGTGAGTTGCTCAGGGTTATGGAGGTAAATGGTAGCAGTGATAATTCTAGATAGAATCCAGGTATCCCAATACTTAAGCCATTGTTATGTCAACATAGCATTCCTTCTGTAGTTAAAGATGATAATATGTGGAAAGGTTGGAAAATGAGTACTTGCTGTTTCGTTGTTAGGGAAAAGATTCTTTGTACACTTATTCATGAGTTGATTGAGTTTTATTCAAGATATTTGTCTAATATGTTTGCTGTTTATTCAAAATACATAATGTATAAATACACCTGTGAGGACACTTCAAAAAGTTCATGAAAAGGGGCCGGCCCCATGGCTCACTCGGGAGAGTGCGGCGCTGGTAGTGCCAAGGCTGCGGGTTTGGATCCTATATTGGGATGGCCAATGCGCTCACTGGCTGAGCGTGGTGCAGACCACACCGTGCGGAGGGTTGCGATCCCCTTACCGGTCAAAAAAAACATGAAAAGATTCTTACTATCTTTTAATTCTGTTTTTCCACAAACGTTTTGAAGAACCCTTGTATTTCCAAAAAGAAATTTGTAGCAGCTACTATATATAATGCTTAGAAAATAACTTTGGGGGTTTTTTTGCAATATGAAATGTGTGTACATATTTTAAAATCTTGACAGGTCTTAAGATAGAATTTTGTGTCCTATTTTAGGTCTCTTGATGTTTTAAGTGATGCTGTTTTGAAGGATCTTTCTGTATTTTACCGAAAAATGGTAAGGTTTATGTTTTTTTGAAGATTTCAGCAGCTGTAATGTTACCATCTAAAGCAGTATATTATATCAGACTTCTCAATGGAATAATTTCCTAATGAATTCTAATGTATTAGGATCTTTTAAAAGTGAGGACATAGGATTTCTTCACAGATCTCACAAATAAATATGATAATCAAAATTGAAGATACTTAATAAAATTAATATCTGTTTTAATTCTTTATAAACGAGAGTTCCTGAAAGCTTCAGAGAAAGCATCAGGACAGTGCAAAAACATGGATTCACATGATCCCCAAGAAATGGATTAATCTGTAGTTAATAATAAAGTGGAGTTTTTTCCAAGTTTTTTTGGACAGTTTTATGGAATAGACTTTTTAGTAAACTAATCAGATTTTTCTCTTCTTATAAATTCATCCCATGTAGAGACCGGTCCGCTCACTGGCTGAGCACGGTGCGGGTGCAACACCGAGGGTTGCAATCCCGTTGCCGGTCATGAAAAAAAACAAAAAGGAAAAAAAAAAAAAAAGAAAAATAGCACTAAGAAAATAATATAAATCTTCCCATGAACATTTTGAAGTACCTCGTATAACTTCGTATAATGTATGCTATACGAAGTTATTACGAGATGGACCAGATATTAGCTATTTGGAGAAAGAAGATGGAGATAACTTTTTGAAAGAAGAAACAAATATGGAACAAAATTATTCGTAAGCTCTATTTTTGTTTTGTTTTTCTTCCTTTCCTTCCTTCCTTGTTTCCTCCCCCATCTACCCCAGTCTTGGACACTTGACACTTTTGTACTGATATCAGAAGAAAAAATTGAGCAATTCTGACATGAGAAGTATGAATTTATGTTCATTTTTAGCCTTGACATAATACAGGTAAATACATAATTAATATTTATAGTCTAACAAATTTAAAGTATAAATATAAAAACAGTGTAACCTTCAGGTTAAACATGTTTGGTTAAATAGTGTATTTATCTTAGTACCTCCCTAAACTTTGCCATGATTGCAGTTAAAAAAAAAGGCATATTGCACTGCAGCAGAGAGAACAGGAAAGGAGCAAACAACAGTCAGGAGATGTTTTGGAAGTTAGAAAGTGGGTGCCAAGTGGTAATGACTTAGAGCAGAAAAAGCTAAAACAGAATTCTGGAAATGCTTAAGAATTAGTGGTACCACATTTGTGAAGACTAGGGTGAATTAAGGAACATTAGATCACTGATCCCTTTTTGAACCCCATCCAACCAAGTGATTGCCCTGCCTCCATTTTGGCAGAAGACTAGAGATTTGACCTCTGGAGAGATTGAACAAGAGAGGTTGCAGAAAGGAGTGCACCAGCCATAGATGAGGTACTATTTTCAAAGGATTCCTCTCTAGAATACCTGACTATTTCAACAGATACAACCTGTAGTGAATGACATTTGAGGTCCTCTAACAGAATATCCCAAGATCTACATAATCCCCCTGTAGTGAGTTGACCATTTGGCAAGCCCTGCATAGAATTTTTAATCAGCAGTTTAGGCTTACTTATCAGCTGTTTGCAGAATTCCTTTCCTCTTGCCTGGTAAATGACCTGCTAAAGTGAAATCTTTGGGTGTTCAGTTCATTTACTACATATAACCAGCTGTGTACCTCATTGAAAAACTGTTCTTGAATTTCAGAGATGTCCTTTTTTTAAAATCCCTTTTGTAGTGTTAGATAGTATTTGCAATATTTGAAATTTATGGATATCTGACTTAGGTGTATGACATGCTATTATGTTTAAAATTATAATAAAATTAACATTGATATAAATGACTCATGTTGTCTTCTACAAAACAATGGTATTCACAGCTGACTTATGTAACTGGATAAAATATATTATGAGGTCTGTAATTTTTAGGTAAGACAGTTGTGGCCCTCAGAGATTTTATTTTCTTTTTCCTGCTTAATAGTACTTAATTCAGGGCATTAAGCATTCTTAGAAATGCTTTAAAAAATTACCACCAAATATTTGTAGTTCAAGATTATAGTTTGTAACAGTTTGTGTATATATGTACAGTATTTTACTTTTCAAAGTATTTTCCTCTATACCATTTTGTTTCTAACTTTCACAGAAATGTTAGGGTAAGAACAAGTAATAGTATCACACTGAGATCCAGTGAAATTAAGTAATTTGCTCAGGACCACAGAGATAAACGTGAATAGAGGGTATATACTTTACATAGTTTCTATTTGACAAAAATGCTGTGATTAAAATGCATAGTTCTTCTGCTGTTTCATCTCTAACTCAATTCATTTTAAAAATGATTTTTTATGTTTGCTTTTTCCTAGGGAAACTATGTTCAAGAAAGCAAAAACAAAAGCTAAAAGGAAGCCACGTAAGCGTTCAGATAGTTCTGGAGGTTATAACCTTTCAGATATTATTCAGAGTCCACCATCTACAGGTTAGTGAAAAATGTGTTAGCATATATTTCCAGTTCTAATCTTTGATGTCTCTGTTCATTATCTAATTCATTTAACATGCATTACATAATAATATATGCCATCTGCTGGGGCTACTGAAATAAAAAATAGTTCTTATGGAGGCTGCAGAAAATGGTAGTTTATTGTGATAAGTACTCCCATTGAAATTTGCTTTGAGAGCACAAAAGAGGTACTTCAGCTGGTCTGAGAAGATTGGGGAACATCTCTTAAAGGAAAGTGATGCCGAGCTGGATCTTGAAGAATTAAGTGAAGTTAGTCAAAAAAAAGGAGGCAGATGAACATAGTAAGCAAAAGGGGGCAATATGTTCCCAAGCCCGAGGCAAAAGAAAGAACCCATTTCCTGTGCATATACTGTAGTACCCCCTTATTTGCAGTTTTGCCTTCTGCAGTTTTAGTTACCTGTGGTCAACTGCAGTTCAAAATATTAAATGGAAAATTTCATAAATAAATGATTTATAAGTTTTAAATTACATGCCATTCTGAGTAGGTTGATGAAATCTTGCACTTCCAGCTCTGTCCTGTCTGGGATGTTAGTCATCCCTTTCCTTCAGCATGTCCACCCTGTATACGCTACCTGCCCATGTGTCACATAGCAGCCATCTTGCTTATCAGATCAAAAAAACATAGTATATACAGATGCTCATCAACTTACAGAGCTAAATGCCAATAAACCCATCATAAGTCAAAAATATTGTAGGTTGAAAATGCATTTAATACTCTGATAAACTCACCATAAAGTTGAAAAACTGTAAGCCAAACCACTGTCCAATGGCATAGTGAGTTAGATGTTGGCAAACATGAGAGATACTATTGTTATGTCAATTTAATTCAAATATGTCAGTGCCCCAAGCAAGATGCCATTCATGCCTAGAAGCAGATTATAATCTAGTAGTAGATTATAACACACTTTATTTATATCTAGGCTTTTGTGTGAGCCTGTTTGAAAGTAAAGGTTATGTAGTTTTTCTAAAATTATTTTCCTGTTTTTACTTTGAAAATCGTTAACTTACTGAAAAGATGAAAGAAAAATACCATGAATACTTGTCTATTCTTTATTCAGATTTATTCCTTTTACCACATTTGCTTTTTCTTGCATGATCTCTTGCTTGCTGCCTCCCCTCACCCTCCAAGCATTCTACACACACACATATATGTGTGCGTGTATGTGTGTATTAATTAGAGAGACCTTTTTTTTTTTTTTTTACTGATCCCCTTGGAATAAGTTGTGAATATCCTAAGAATAAGAATATTCTCCTAAAAGTAACGATATTCTTCTGTACAACCACAATAGCATGAATGAATGAATCTCCGAAGAATAAGAATATTCTTCTGTACAACCACAATACCATTATCATACCTAAGACAATTAACATTGTCTTAGCCTGTTTCGTTTTAACCTTAAAAAAAAAAAATCTAGTATCACACTGACTTTGCGTATTAATACCTCTTTAGTCTCTTTTAACTAGAACAGTACCCTCCACACCTTTTTTTTGTATTGTTTTTTCCGAAGTTCAGGCTAGTTGTGTTATAGACTATCCCACATTCTAGATTCATCTGATCTAGATTAAACCTTATCAATTTTTGACAGTTACTTTAGATAAAGCATGAAGTGTGACTAAAATAATAAGACTACATACAGCAGTAGCTTTCAGAAATGGTGGATGTATTTTATCTATAATGGTAAGACATAACCTGTGCGATTTCTATTAACAGTAATTTCATATTCAATCAACTCCATATAAGTGACTTATATGGTTGATGGTTGATATAAGTGACTTCCTCTCTAGAATACCTGACTATTTCAACAGATACAACCTGTAGTGAATGACATTTGAGGTCCTCTAACAGAATATCCCAAGATCTACATAATCCCCCTGTAGTGAGTTGACCATTTGGCAAGAAAAAGGAAAAAAAAAAAAAAAAAAAAAAAAAGAATCTTAGCATTTCAGAACTGAAGTAATTTGTCCCATACATTAAACCTGAGGAAACGAGCTCAGAAAACATTAGTGATCTGAGGTAGTGACAAAAAGAAATAGAATTTACTTTCTTGATTCCAGTTCCGTGTTCTTCTTGGTATACTGTTCTTTCTGTGGTCAAAGTAGATAATGGTTAAAAGATTAAATTTAACTGGGGGCCAAAAAGACCTATTATGGAGGAAAAGTTGAGTATGAGACAAATTTCATCAAAGACAGTTGAGTGAAGGCTTAACATTTGTGTTGATTCTTAAAGTTAAGACAAATGACATTCTGTGAAACTGTTTTTGACCAAAACTAATTGTAGGCTGCTTTAATCATCCTCTTTATTTTCTAGACTTATTTCTAATTGAGTTTTATGAATGTTCCAGTATTAAAAATGCTCTCTGAGATGGAAATTTGCCAGTCTTAAAAATATACAAAAGATATGGGAGAAAAATTTTTGAATATTAATTCCGAACTATTTTAACAGTGATAACAGCAAAAGAAGCATATAGCTTGTCAAGATCATTTACTTTATTTATTTATTGAAACATAATTGATTATACATATTTGGGGGTACAATGTTGACTATCATAATTTGTGTACAATATATAATGGTCAAATCAATATTATTAGCATATTCATTATTACAAATTGTAATTATTCTTTGTGTCCCTTACCCAATTTCTCCCTAACCCCTCTCTGCCTCTCCTTTTCCCATCTTTAGTAACCATGGATTTGTTCTCTCCTTCTGAAAGTTCAATTATTATTGTAGTCTTTTTTCTTTCTCTCTTTCCTCCTTCCTTTCATTCCTCCCTCCCTCCCTTGAAACTTATCAGAAGTTTACTTTGTACTCTGTGTTTGAAATGATTCTTCTATGCTAGTGAACTTGGATACCAGGTATGGCATGGAGTCAGGCATTTAGCTTGCCTAACAGAAGAAATGGTATATAAATTTGCTAACAACCCTCTTGCTTCAAGTGATACGTTAATTAAAATAGCTCTGAATCGCCAGAGATTTTTTTGCAGAAGAACAAACTCTGAAACAGGCTACAATTGGCTTCTGCAGGATCGTTTGCTACTGGGCCAGTATGCTGGCTAAATAAGAGACAATAAGGCCACAGTGGTTCCTCCCACACAGAATGGAGCCTGTCTCCTTTGTGTGGGTACAGAGACTTTTGTGCAAGAAGACAAGTTAGAAACAGAAAGGGTTGTGGGGAGGAGGTCTGGGGTTTATTAACTTTGTCTTCTTTATCTTTTATGGAGGGAAAAAAGTTCTCAATCACTTCTTAAAGCAGATCCCAAAGAACTGTATTCCTCAGGTTCATTGTGCAATTGGCATGTAATTGTAATGAATAAAAATAATTTAGAATCTCCTTCATTTCAGTTTTTCAGTTTAAACTATTTTCTTTTTTCAGTTAGCTTGAATTATTAAGATTTTGTTGCAGCAAATACAATTTAAATAGTATTAAATCTGGATAAATCAAAGCATTTAGCTATTTGGTTCATAGAATATAATGCATATATGTTTAACGCGTATGTGTTTAAATATATTTTTTTCATGTTTTAGGATTATTAAAGTCTGGTAAGACCAATTCTGTGGAATCTCTTCCAGAACTATTGACATCAGACTCTGAAGGAAGCTATGCGGGAGTGGGTAGTCCTAGAGATTTACAGTCCCCTGATTTCACAGCAGGATTTCATTCAGATAAGACCGAGGTTGGTTTTTTAAGCACTGCTTCCTTATCTTCAATTTTTAGGTCAATAGACAGTTTATCTTTAGTTTTTCATTATTTTTGCTCTAAGTTTAAAACACTCTGCTGATTGGTTTATAAGAATGTATAACTGATCACACAATTTATGTAGTGTTCTCTCAAATTTTCATAACGTTTCTAGTTTTAGAGATTTAATGGCATTTTTGACCATTATTTCTAATCTTTTTTCTGCAACAAAAATATAATGTTGATGTAAGATATTGTAATACTGTATATATATTGAAAATCATATTTATAGTTAAATTACTGAAATATTTTTTGTGAAATGTCACTTAATATTGGTCAAAAATTGTCTAGGAAAATGATTTTGAAAATAAGCCTAATTTCAAATTCTCCATAGTCTCTTTCTTCCACAGAGTTAACTGTAGCAAAACAAGCTGGAATGATTGAGTTCATCTCCTAGTACAGACATTAAAGCTGCAGGATTCCTAGTCCAGTCAACCCTGAGGGTGTGGGGGGGAGTGTATATTTTAGGCACCTCTTAACATTTTATTCCATAGTTGTTAGTCTATAGGGGGAAGGTATATATCTAACTTATTAGAAATAGAGTCATTTTTCTCTAACCCCTACACATCCACAAAACATATTGGAACTTCTAGGAATTTGTGAGACAATAGAAATTTACCCTTTCTTCTTAGAGTCTTCTAGGCCCCAAGGATTTATTTATTTTTTAAAATATATGGTAGAAATATGGGGGCAATTCATATTCTCACA
>NW_007728259.1:320292-320527 GCF_000696425.1 Galeopterus variegatus | reverse complement strand
TTTTTTTTTTTTTTTTGAATGGGATCATGGGATTTGTGCCTTCTGGATGACTCTGGCTTGGATCTTTCAGGTGACTTTCTTTGAGGAACTCACCTTAATCCAAAGCATCTGCTCCCATTACTAAGACAACATTGCTTATGTTCTCTCCTTAGGCTAGTGAAGATTCCCAGGGTGTTAAGCCTGACTACAAGAATTTATCTAGATCTCTTTGGGTCAGTTTCTCATTCTGCAGTGT
>NW_007728259.1:300484-319678 GCF_000696425.1 Galeopterus variegatus | reverse complement strand
GTTTTCCACAGGAGTTTGTCTGATTCAGGGAAGTCTTCCAGATAGAAACAAAGCTCCATTATAGGAGGACTCAGTGCACAAAGCTCTGGGACTGTTTATTGGTCTCTCTGAATGGTTCTAAGATTGCAGTGATAGATATAGGGCCTGTAAGGCAATCCAGCTGTTCACATTCTTTCTTAACAAGTATTATGTGTCCTGTCTCCTAATCTCATAAATGAGTCAGACAAAATTCAGATAATTCACATGGTTCTGCCCACGTTGTCACACATTTCCCCTGCTTTATGTCCAGTGTAGGAGCATGTTTTTGTAACTATTGTATGAAAGGGAGAAGATCTTTCTGCCCATCTAGAACACATATTCGGATTAGTTGTTACAACTGCTGTGGACACAGCGGTGTCTCCTTGACTGGAAGAGAGGTTAAATACTTGAATCCATTGACATAGTCACAGGAAATTTAAGTTGGCTAGAAGGTCCCTGAATTTGTCTGGGCTTATTAGCCAACAGGGAAGATTGTCAAGAAAAATCCCTACCCAGAGGCGAGTTAGCAACAACCATGGCATAGTTTGGGCAGCTCTCTAGACCTCTGCCTATTACTACCTCCCCAATTTCTTCTCATTTATTTGGCAATAAAGTAGAACCCCATTTATTTTTTATCTACTAGACAATATAATTTTGTAGATATATTTATTACTGATTACTGAGGACTTTCTTCAAATCTTACTAATTGGTCCACAATGCCCTCATACTTCTTTTTCTGAAAGCTACGTCTCTGTCATAATTCCATCTTCATCACCAAATCTGTCAAGGACTCTGAAGGGTCTACATTACATTCTACTTTCAAGTGCACAGTTATTGTATTCTAATTTCATGGATACTAGCAGAAAACACAAGACTCAAGTCAGAGAATAAAGATTGTTTATGACTTGCAGCCATAATGGTAGTGGGAACATCAGATGTTTGTGCAAGTTCACCAAGCCTCAGAACCCACAGGATAATGACACAGGAACCAGAATATTCCTGCATTAAATTGCATTAGAGGGGAGGAACTCCGAGGTTAAAGATTTCAAATCTTTTACAAATAGTGTAAGCATGACTGCCCTTAGCTCTGGAGGGAGACATTATCTTTACTGTATTAGAGAGTAAGAATACTTGCTACATACCATCCCTATGTCACAAGGCTGTTCACTATGAAAACCAAAGATAGTCTTGAACGAAGAGCACTCAATGCCTTGCTTGCAAGACTCACAGAAGTTCTCCAGGAACCCGTGGAGAATTGCCTTCCAACACTGAATAATTTCATTAAAGTGAGTTTGGTAAGATTAAATAATGCTTCTGTTAGAAGAAGAGGAATCAGCAAAGCAGTTTTTAAGCTCTTATTTAAAAAAAAATAAAAAACTGTGTTAGTTTAATCATGTTACATTGTCTCCTTTCAGCTTCTGGGCTTCATTGGTTTCACACATATATTTTGTCTTCAGTTTAACTGACTAAACTTCATCCCGGCCTCTATTTAAACACCTTAGCCCTGGCAGAAGGGGATTCGGGAGTCTGGGCTTTTGATACTTTCAGCTCAAATGGCCCTAATCCCAGAGACACCTTTTAAAGGTAAAATGACTAATTTTGTATATTTACATAGCATAATCATGCTATATGTACTCATTAATAACAACTCAGAAGTCAAGAAAATGGTATACTTGGTGTATATGCCAATGGTGTTTAGAAAACAACATTGTTTTTCTTTTGAAAACACTGTACTATATAGCCATACTGTGGCATAGAGATGAAGAAACTCTATTCTAACAAGCTAATTGGATTGTATTCCCTGTGAAAATCTGTTCCACTGAAATGATGATAGATGACAGGAAATGTCTCTTTAAGTTGCTGGATGCTTAATATGACTCAAAACCTTAAATCCTCAATTTGAGCTAGAACAGGATAGTTGGGCCTCATGCCCCATTTCTTCCTTCATTAATTTTTGCTGAAGGGGGTTTTTGACATGAAGGAGAGAAGTCCTAGGGCTGTGCACAATGCTTCGCCCATATTGTAATACAAAGCTGCCAGATGCTTCCCCTTCAGAGGAGGGGGATGAAGGTCAGTGGGTAAGTAAGTGGCTTGTTGTGAAAGCATTTTACTGACTGAATTATACCTGCCATGTCAGCAGTACCCAGACTCACCTCTGAGCTACAGCAGAGGGAGGATAAACATAGAATTTCAGGTGGAAATTTAGTGAAAAAGAACAGCACTTAGGGAATAGCAATGGAGCAGAGAACTCTTTATGCCCTAATAAAGGGTCATTACATAGGGGGGTCTCTCGCTCTCTCTCTCTCTTTCTCCTATTCCTTTAGAAGGAATAAAAGTTGAGTTTTAGATGCAAGATACATTTTTCTTGTTCTGATTATTCTCCTTGACACCTCTGAGTATGCTATTTTCTTTCCAGCTAATTCAGGAAATTTCTTTCCCTGGTCTTAAAGACATACAGACAATGGGTATGTATGTGTGTGTGTGTTATATGTGCTGTGCACATGTGCATTTGTGTGTGTAGCTGTGATTAGAAAGCTTGGGAGCACTTGGGGAGTTTTTGGTTTATCTGTATTTTTGTTTACAGTGATTGGAATTCTGATAATTGTCTTATATTTCATCTTTTTTTTTTTTGTCTTTCAGGCTCTGGAATCTTCTCTGACCTTCATTTCCCTTATTCTCTGTGTTTTTATGTTCTGGATTTAGTTGAGATTGAGAGCTTAAACATTAATTATGAAGCAGAGGCTGTGCTTGGAACTCACGAGCCAATTAAAGTGAGTTTGGTGAGATTAAATAAAACTTCAGGTAGAAGAACGTTTGGTTAATTAATACACACGATTGCTACACATACTATGTATAATCTTTGTTAATTAAGTTCTTTCTTTTTTGTGTGTGTGTCTTTCTGCATATTACAGTGACTGCAAATAACATTATGAGACTACAATTTTTACTAATATAAATTGTTAAATTAAATTGAATTTGGCCTACAGCACCTTCCTGTGTAGCAACCTGTAACCTAAATAAGAGTGTATCCTTGTAACAGCAGAGTCCCAGCCAATCACATAGCTGAGCTTCAGCCAATCACAGGCTACAAACCGATCAGGTCATGTCCATATAAGGCAAATGCCTCATCACGTCATGCTCAAATGAATCCAGGGGACAGACCCCCGATCCTTCCTAGCTATTCCCCTTACCCAAGTCAGAGCAGGTCTTGGCTGGGGAGGAAGCGAGATTAGCAAAAAAAAAAAAAAAAATCTGTTTGACCAAGCAAGATGGGCTGGATTCCTAGGAGTAACAAATTCGGTTAGTAGTAAGATAGGAGAGAGTTAATTAAATACAAACTTCCTTAGGATAAGACTTAATTTAGAGGTCAGGATGCTTGTTCCTTAATTAAGTGCCTCTTGGCTTAGGATAACATCTGTAACACCAATCTCAAGTTGCCTTTACAGATGACAAACTACAGCCCTGTTTGAAGTTTGTGCACTTCCATACTTGAAGGAACCAAGGTGGACCTTAGCTAAGATATCAGAAATAATTACACTAGCCTCACCACTGACCAATCAGATTCACACATGACTCCTGGGACTCCCACTCGTGATTTTGCTCTATAAATGCTTATGATTATAAGCTATAGGGGAGTATAGAGTCTTGAAAATCTCCTTTTAGCTACCACACACTCTGAATGACATTCAAATAAATACTATTCTTTAACACAACTAAATTTGACATGAGAGATTTCCTAGACATATGGCAGCAGATGACAGACCTCTCTTGGTTCAGTAACACAAGTAAGGCAAATGTCCAGCTGTAGCCAATGAAGTTGTCTCTCTATGTGACTTCCTTTTTCTGTCTAAAAATACTCCCTGCCCATGTCGCTGGGTGTTGTTGTCTGAACCTCTTCAGTTTCTGAGTGCTACCCAATTCATGAATCATTCTTTGCTCAAATAAACTGCTAAGTTGAATTTGTTTTCTTTTAAACTAAATGCTCACTGTTATTTTATGTGCATAACATAACTACCAAATTATGAAAAGCCACAGGGTGAGGCAGGCAGCAAGAGTCTGAACCAGGATTGGGTCCAGGAACTGAACCAGGGGATTAAGAATGAGAAAATGATAGAGCAATATCAAGAGACAAAAGTTAGACAAGAGAAGCATACTTGGAAAATAAAGATTAGACTGACAAGCTGAGTTCCCACCATATAAAGAAAAATGAGGTTTAACCATAGACACTGGGCAGGGTTCAAGCTTGGGCTTTGTGAAAAAATAAAGCAAAGAAAATTTGCTTTACAATTTTTTATTTTTTTTTTAATTAAAACCCAAATATGTTCACTTGCCGGATTAGGGAACACAGGCTAGCAAAGGAATTCCCTAAGTAGTACATAAAAAAATACAAATAAAAACTAAAAATAGATATTTTCAAAGTGTTATAAAGGTGTTATCACCATGTATATTTTAAGTTTTGAAAACTAAAAATTTTAATAAATTGAAGAGAGCGTTGGTTATACATATTTTATCATTTGTGGGTAAGAAAAAAACTTATTTTCATTTAGGGCATGGCATGTTAAGGTTATCTAAAGTCCTTGGTGGTTTATGATTTTAAACTGTTAGAACAAGTTGTGAAGAAACACAACACTTCATTTTGTCATTTGCTGCTCATGCAGCTGTAAATGAAACATTTTACCTTTTAGAGAAACACAAGCAAGACTAAATAAAAGGATGACTATTTAACCATATTGCAGGTTGTCTTCTCTAGAAGTATATGCTGAGATGAGGTTTGGGATTCAAGATATTAATCAGGAATCAATTCCTTTGAACACGAATAGGGAAAGCAAGATTTGTAAAGAAAAAGAAGTGTCATTGAACTGAGAGGGATCCATTGTCATGCCAAATGACTAAACAGTCCCTCACGCTGAAGTTTGCAGTGACAAAGAACAGCATTTATTTCAGTCAAGGAGATTGAGGCAGCTAAAGATCTTAAAGACCTTGAACTCCCTGAGAGTTTAAAAATCACAGATACTTTAGGACAGGAATTTGGGTGGGTGGGTGGGGGTCTCAGCAATCACCTGGGTGTCTGAGTGGTCAACAGTGAGGTCACCATAATTTCTGGCATCTTGAGAAATGTTTTCCATGGCTCCTCCAAGGCTAGGTGTACAAGCGCTTTGCTGTCCTCTTACAGTGCTCAGAACCATGCCCTTGACCACCATTCTTAATCCATTCACTATGTCATGGTCCTACAATCTAATCACCTCTTCAAGGCCTCATCTTTCAATTACCATAATAGGATTTCCCACCCTCAACAGTTAGAGTGGGGATTAAGCTTCTAATATATGAACTTTGGGGCACACAATTCAATCAATCCCCAGCACATGTCCAAGAGAAATAAAAATACATAGCCATAAATATGTATGTATGAATGCTTATAGTAGCTTTGTTCATAATAGCGAAATCCTAGAAATCTGAAAACATACACAAAATTCATCAAGAGATGAATGGCATACCAATCATCAATATAAAAACACAAACAACTGATATTTATAATCTCAAAAACATGCGGCTGAGCCAAACAAAAGAGTGCATTATGTGTGATTCCATTTATATGAAACTCTAGAAAATGGTCTCATCTATACCCATAGTGACAAAAATATGATCAATGCTTTCCCGAAGCTGAGGACTGAAGGAGAGATTGACTATAAAAGTGTGCAAGACAGTGCTTTCAGCAAGAGGAAATTCTCTATAGTGATTTTATTGGTGTAAACATTTGTCAAAATGCATAAAACTGTACACTTAAAAGAGGTGCTATATATAAATTTCAATTTAATAACAACATTTCAAGTAATCTTATCTGACATTTTGGCATCTTTATTGAGATACAATTTATATGACATAAGATTCACACATTTAGATTGTACAATTCAGTGGTTTTTAGTATATTACAGAATTATGCAATGATAACCACAATCTAAGCACAGGACATTTTCATCTTTCTAAAAGAAACTCTGTATTCATTAGTAAGTTTTTTTCCTCTCTTATTTCTCTCCCTATCCCTTTCTCATCTTCTCTGTTTTTCCTCCGTATGTAGAATAAACATATGTATTAACACAATGTAGTATTTATTTACATTATTTCACATGCATTTACCTATCCATTAAAGTATTGGTACTTTATAATATTTACATTTATGAATTATCATAATTTATTTAAAATTTTTCCTATTGGAAATTTAGGTCATTTTATTGAAGGCTTCTGAGAAAAGGAACCTATGAGATATCGGATACATTAATAGCTATTTTGGGATTGTTTAAATGAAGACAATTGCCTTATTTCTAGCCCTCTTTATAATTTGTAAAAAAATATTCTGAAATATTAATAATGAATAATAATAAAAATAATAGTAATAATAAGACGTTTTAATATGGGTAAATATATTTGAGAACTACTCACATTTTAAACTGATACTTGTTTTAGTATTAAATTGTGATTTGTGTGATTTGAATGTACTGGATCTTACGAGAGTTTTATAAATTAAGTCAGGAAAACTGCAAAAATTTTAAATCATTAGAACACAGATTATTTTGAAGTAAAAAAAAAAAAACTATAGCAAAGCAGTCAGTAGCAGGTATCTTGTTTGCCCTTGAGAGAATCAGTTCGTTCATTCAGCATACTTCACTGGAGGAAGAGATGAGAGTTGCAAAAGTCTTCTTGTCTTTACTTCTCTGGCCCACAGTGTTTCAGGAGGAATACTAGATAAATGTTGGAGGTGAGTCGTCTACAGGGACCTAATCCCACTCACAAAGAAATGAAGTTCTAAGACGTGGGCTTTTTTGTCTTACCTTCAGTGCTATGGTGGTTTTCTGCTTGAATGCTATTACTTGGCTCGTTTCCACACAGACCTCTTTTTGGATTGTCAAGAAACTCTATGCCTGCTGTTACTAGCACAACACTGTTTTATCGACAGTGTGAACCACAATGAGAATTGGTGTTCTTCCAGGATGTATGGGGAAAAAAAAGGACTTCTATAATCAAAAGGTCAAAGGCCTGAAAACTCTTTGACTTGGAAGGCTGGAGAGCCAGTCCTTCAGAAAACAAATAAATTATTTTTAAATAAGTACGAGGTAAAGCTTGACATTGCCATTCCATTTATAAAGACAGATAGGATTTATTTTTTCTGTTAATGTTCACAGGTAAGCCATCTCTTCTAGAAGTGTCCCACTGGAGGGATAGATATTTGATCTGTAGTATTATTCAACATGTCAATTGGATCAACCTTTTATTTCATGTGCTAGCTTTCTTGAAATCTTAATATGCCTTTTTTTTGTTAGAGATAAAGCAATAGATAATCTAGATGAAGAACTATTATTTGGTGATTAGTATCAGTCCTGAAAAATTAACACTTCCATCTACAAGACCAATTCAATCCTGGTTCAATTCTGTTTTACTGGCTATGAATATAAAAAGAAACATATTTTTAAGAACATATTTCTAGTCCTAATAACCAGCAAATACTGTTTGTGAATTAGGTAACTCAATACACCTTTCTCTGTGTAGGTTTTATTTCTAGTTCAGGTTCCAGGTACATTTATAAATAAATCATCTAAATAAAAAGTCCCTAAAATATTTCTCTACGGGATGAATCTGTTCTGACACTAATTTATAATGTTTAATAATTTGCTTATTTTTCAAAACCAAAGGGACCTTATGGGGAAAATGATAGTTTCCTGGGAATAGAAAAGCCTTTTGAACAAGGGATAGTAAAAACCACCCTCAAAAAAAAAAAAAAAAAAAAAAAAGGCTTTGGAACTTGGAGAATTCACAAAGTATAGAAAGATTTTCGTTAATCATTGTTATTTTATTTTATTTTATTTTTTGGTCCTTTGAGTAAACTGAATGCTGAGTCCATGAAATAAGGAACATTTTATCTGGTTGAATTCAGGTAGATCTAGTGATTGTATCTTGCTTTAAAAATTTTCTTAATTTGAAATGTTATTGTTATTACAAACTAATCATTTTGATACTATCCAATCACTCCTTGATATAACTCCTGAAGATTTAGGGACATTGATGATTCTATGTTGGAGTCATTTGTTTTCGTTAATCTTGGAAGTATTTTTCCTGCACCCCTCTTAGGCCTAATATGTTCTTCCTAAGAACACTTAAGATTTTAATGACCATCACATGTAACCACAAGGGGATTTAAGTAAAATGCATATTTGCAGTGGGACTTGGGGACTGGAGTGGGCACTGGGCATCTGCTCTGCATCTGAAACAAGCAACTTTTTGATTCTTATGTTGGTGGTTCACAGACCACTCTTGAGAAGCACATTTTGCCTTATGGTATGTCTCTATTGTATCTCTCTAATTGGATTATTGGGTTCTTCATGGTTTTGTGTGAAGAATTCATAGCACCGATCACAGTTGGCATTTAGAATACAGTCCTTAAGTGAATTACCGTTAAATCCAGCTTCACCAATAGCCTCACTTGCTGCCTGTTCATGGACTGTGTCTTCTTAGTTGGATGCCTGCCCGCCTTCCTTCTTTCTTCCTTCCTTCTTTCTTTCCTTTCTTTTCTGCTTGCTTTCTTTTCTTTTTCTTTCTTTTTTCTTTTCTGTCTCTATCAAGAGAGATCTTCTCAAGGCCTAGAAACACTTGAGGGAAATCTCCATAAAATGAACTACTTTGTACCTGTGTTTATCTTTTTAAATAATATCATATTTTAATCATTCCCAATTTCAGTAAAGCTCCTTAGAAATGGCTTATTTTTAATTGGTTATTAATTGCTGTCTGGATTTAATTATTTTTCATTTGGAAAGCACAACACATACTTTTGCCTAAGAGCTTTTGTTCAGAATTACATTACTGCTTTGGTAGGTAAATTGGTAAACTATAAACCCTTTGCTAACATCCTCTTAATATTGTTTGTTGGTGTTAATTCAGCTGGGAGTCAAGGCCTTGGATGTGCTGAAATAAAAATAAGTGAGAACATGTAGTGTTTCTCTTTCTGTGCCTTACTTATTTCACTTAATATAATTTTTTCTAAGTCCATCCATGTTGCTGCGAATGTTAGTATTTCATTCTTTTTTATAGCAGAGTAAATTCCATTGTGTAGATATTTTTTTAGTACTGTTTTGGGAGTTGAGGTCTGCAATTCACCTGAAAAGTTAAAGATTTTTTTTGGTTTTGTTTTTTGTTTTCCGTGTCTACTGTGAACAAGAGTTCTTTTTAGCAATTCTCATTTGAACTTACCTAAAATACTCCTACTTAAAGAGCCAATGCTATGCTTTTGTACAGATGGCAGGAGTAACATTTGAAAGCCAAAAATCTATAGAGATAATATTTCGTTCCATAGCCAATTTCTATATGGTTATTGCAAATTTACCATTCAGGGGCCATTCTACTTTCTCTACCATTTTTAAGTTTAGAGGAATTATTTAGGGATATGGCTTCTGTCTTGATAAACAAAATGCAAAATACCATAGCATCCATAGACAGTTTATCAGGAAGGCCAAAGGTAAATTGAAAACCCTAGAGAAGCTATTAGTTTGATTAGAAGTTCACAGATTAGCTCTGTAGTCTAAGGTGTGGAATGAAGGTTTTAAAGAATAAGAGTGAGTTACAATACACCTGATGCAAGTTAAAACAAGTATGACCATGTCATATGTCACAAAGAACTTACAAAACACTACATACTAGCTATTTTCTAAAACTATAGTAATGCAATAAATTTGATAGATTGAATTTTTCACATATCCTAAAAGGCAAAATCCAATACAAGGTTACTTTTTTTAACCTCCAAAAAAAAAAAAAAGAAAGAAAGATATTTAATTCAAATTCAATCGAGCCCATTTAAAATGCTTAGGTATGAAAAACTGAAGTCCCATTGCAAATCCTTCTTAAGAATTTAGATGGGTGTTTGTATTATGAAAGTGCTATTATTTTTGAATTCATGCAAAACCTCATATAAAGCATTCTTAAAAATCTTTTTCAGGTCTATAAATACCAATGTTATTTGTAGTTAAAATTAGATAAATTGAGAAATGATAAAAAATATATGTTTTATAATTTAGAACTTGGAAAGCTAGACAATTTTGTGAGGAATATTGTTTTGTTTTTTTTTTTGTCCTTTTCGTGATGGGTAAGGGGATCACAACCCTTGGTGTGGTGTCGCCCGCACCGCGCTCAGCCAGTGAGCACACCGGCCAGTCCTATATAGGATCTGAACGCGCGGCAGGAGCATTGCTGCGCTCCCAGCGCGGCACTCTCCCGAGTGCGCCACGGGGCCAGCCCATTGTGAGGAATATTGTAAAAAAATGCAAATAACATAATAAGTAGATCCATAGTGTTTAAACCAGTCCTTATGCAGAATTAGATGAAGGTGTAAAATGTGAAAAAGTTACGTTCTGGCTCAAAACTTTGAAATAACTTCTCCTTGTTTTTAAGTTAATGTCCAAAACACTCGACAAGGCTGTCAAGAAGTTTTTTTTTCCATTGGCGACAGCCTCAACTCTCACCTCTAAATCTTTTCCTACTGTCATCTTCCCATCACCCCCGGCCGTTCTAAGTTCCTCATTATTTCACCCAAAGAGCTATTCTCTTGCCTCAGAACCTTTGCCCATTTAATTTCCTCCACGTGGAATAGCAATTCATAATTCTGTTTCATGATTCGGCTTCCCCACCCGATTCCGTCCCCAGTTCCTTTCTCTCCCTTTCCCCTGGCTGTCTTCACCTGGCTCCTCCGTGTGAACTCACATCTACTTCTGCCAATGAGCTTTATCACACATCTTTCTAATTATCTGCTCAATTGCCTGTCTCCTGGACTAGGAAACAGCAGATTTTCTACTACTCTTCTTCATTGTCATAGATGGAACACAGGGTTTCACATATAGAAGGTGCTCAAAAGGTATTATTCAAGGGATGAATTAAAAAATTAGACATTTATGTCATCAGAGAATGTATATTTGAAAAGGTATACACAACCTTTCCTCATTCAGAAGACCTATACCATTCCTCACAGATGGTCATCCTGCCTCTACTTGGATAATTGTGGCAATCGTTAATATTTTCAGGTAATGATTTCCTTTTTCCCCTCCCATTCTTATACCCTTTGTGCTATGAGGCCCTCTCTTTTTCACCTCTTAAAGTCTCTTAAGTATGTCCATTTTCAGGTTTCCATCATGAGTTATGTTATAATCTCCTTGCCTATATCTTCTCATGTCTGCAGATACTTCATTATATGTTCCGGATAATTTTTTTTTTTCAAAATGGCAATTAATCACATTATTCCCAGGCTTAATTTTTAAAATATTTTTCGTTATCTAGGTATTGTTTTCCAAAACTGTCATTTTTACATCACCTTATAGCTTCCACCATAACACCAGCCCTACTGTGAGGGGTCTTTAAAAAGTTCATGAAAAGGTTCATACTATCTTTTAATTCCATTTCTGTACAACCTTTTGGAAGTACCTGTATTGGACTGAATTATGTCTCCCCAAAACTCACTGAAGCTTGAATTGTGTCCCCCAAGTTTTATGTATTAGAAACTTAGCCCCTACTGTGACTGTTAAGAGGGTGGGAAATCCTATTATGGTAATTGAAAGGTGGAACCTTGAGAGGGTGGTTGGATTGTAGGACCATGCAGTAATGAATAAATTAAAAATGATGGTTAGGGGTGTGGTTCTGAGGGCTTTAAAAGAAGAGGAGAGTCTCTGTTCTCTTCTCTCTCTGCTTCCATCGTCTTGCAATGTGAGACCTGTGAGTCACTGTTGCCGCCACCAAATGGACTTTGGACTTCCCAGCCTCAGAAACCATAAGCAATAAACCGCTCTTCTTTATAAATTACCCAGTCTTACATATTCTGTTATAGTAACACAAAACGGACTCATACAGTACCCTTCTATTCTACTTAATATTGCTCTTTAGAGTAACTCCTATTTTTAACTTAATTTAAAAATAAAAGTTTTAGTGATTACTATAGGTGGAAAAAATTTCACTTACATTAAAATAATGCATCTGTTAAAAGAAAATAATTGAAAACTTGGCAATATTATTAAATTTAGGTGAAAAATGCTGTTTCTTGATGACAAAGAAGGTGGATATTGCTTCTTATTAAAAAAAAAATAGCAAATGCTAGTAAGGTGTTAAAAGACATGTTACCAAAAAACTAGAACATTTGCTCTAAGATAAGAAAATTAAAAGAGAATTGAAGAGGGAATAACTTTAGCTGAGAATTAATATTATTTGGTGTCTGAACTAACTGTAAGAATTAATATTGCCTCTATTTTTGTGTTAGTTTTTTCACAATTTAGATCCCAGACTTTTTCACTCTTGCCTGCACAATTCCTTTGCATAACACGTGAGACTCTTGGCACTATTGACATTTTGCTTTGTTCAAGAGAGTTGCTGTGTACATGACAGACTGCTTGGCACCAACTCTGGCCTCCACCCACTAGATACCAATAACACCTACCAGTTCAGAGGAACAAAACTATTCCCAGATGCTTTGAACTATACAATAAATTATTCTTAATTGTAGGTACCTTACTGTGCTATGGAACATTGGAAGATATTCCTCCCACATGCATTTCTGTACCCATTGATTAAACTCTCCTTATACCTGCTATCTTCTACCTTTTACAGCTTCTGGTAGCCACTATTCTATTCTCTACTTCTATAAGATCAACAAGTGATGCTTTTCCTAGGTATTTTCTGAGGCAAAAGACTTTGTCTACTCCAGCTGAGAACCACAATTCTAAACTGAATATAAAGTTTCTTGAATCCTTGATGTTGAAGCATGACTTTATTTTGTCTGGAATGTCTCTCTGAATCATTCTACTTTTTTTCTATACTCCCTCCATCCCCAACCACCCAAGCTCACTCAAGAAGATAACCTGAATGTCCCTATATTTTTTAAAGAAATTACATTTGTAGTTAAAAACTCTCCAACAGAAACAAAACAAACCACCTCAGTCTTTACTAACTCAGTCTACAAGGCCAGGATTATTTTTATACCATAAATAACCTGACAAATACATTACAACAAAAAGTAAACTACAGACTGAAATCACTCAAAAATGTAGATGCAAATTTTTTTTCAACAAAATTCTATCAAATGGAATCCAACAGTAAATAAAATACAATGAAACATCATGACCTGAGTTTTACCCCAGAAATACAAGGCTGCAAAACAACTGAAAATCAATAAATACAGAAAAAGTATGAGACAAAAATCCAAATCAGTTCCCAATAAAATCTCTCATCAAGCTAGGACTAGACGATAACTTTCTCAACCTTATAAAGGAAAACTATGTAAAACTTACTGCTGTATTATTTTTTGTGGTAAAAGACTATACTTTCCCTATGATCCAAAATGTGGCAAGATTCTCTACTCTTATTCTTTTTAATCAGTATTGTACTGTAACTTCTAGCCAGTGAAAGAAACTAAGAAAAGAACTAAAAGATACCCAATCTCGGTGGTGAAAGTACTATGTATAATACTACAATGGTGAATGTATATCATTATAAATCTGGCCAAACACAAAGAATGTACAAACCAATGGTAAACCCTCATGTAGACTATGGACTTCGAATATAAAGTTTCTTGAATCCTTGATGTTGAAGCATGACTTTATTTTGTCTGGAATGTCTCTCTGAATCATTCTACTTTTTTTCTATACTCCCTCCATCCCCAACCACCCAAGCTCACTCAAGAAGATAACCTGAATGTCCCTATATTTTTTAAAGAAATTACATTTGTAGTTAAAAACTCTCCAACAGAAACAAAACAAACCACCTCAGTCTTTACTAACTCAGTCTACAAGGCCAGGATTATTTTTATACCATAACCTGACAAATACATTACAACAAAAAGTAAACTACAGACTGAAATCACTCAAAAATGTAGATGCAAATTTTTTTTCAACAAAATTCTATCAAATGGAATCCAACAGTAAATAAAATACAATGAAACATCATGACCTGAGTTTTACCCCAGAAATACAAGGCTGCAAAACAACTGAAAATCAATAAATACAGAAAAAGTATGAGACAAAAATCCAAATCAGTTCCCAATAAAATCTCTCATCAAGCTAGGACTAGACGATAACTTTCTCAACCTTATAAAGGAAAACTATGTAAAACTTACTGCTGTATTATTTTTTGTGGTAAAAGACTATACTTTCCCTATGATCCAAAATGTGGCAAGATTCTCTACTCTTATTCTTTTTAATCAGTATTGTACTGTAACTTCTAGCCAGTGAAAGAAACTAAGAAAAGAACTAAAAGATACCCAATCTCGGTGGTGAAAGTACTATGTATAATACTACAATGGTGAATGTATATCATTATAAATCTGGCCAAACACAAAGAATGTACAAACCAATGGTAAACCCTCATGTAGACTATGGACTTCGGGTGCTAAATGTGTATCAATGTAGTTTCATCAGTTGTAACAAATGTCCCGCTGCGGTGGAAGATGTTGATAATGGGGGCGGGGGGTATGAATGTGTGAGGGCAACAGGTGTATGGGAAATCTCAGTATCTTCTCAGTTTTGCTTAACTCTAAAACTACTCTAAAAAATATTAAATAAACAGAAAGGAAACAGTTTTAAAAGATGTCAAGTTGCTCTATATTCAATGCAATTCTAATAAAAATTTCAGCAGGATTTTGTTTCTTGTAAAAACATGCAATCCAATTGTAAAAATATATAGAAAAATGCCAAATAATCACAGTATCCAAAAAACCTCAGAAACAGAAAAAATTTTGTGGGCTGACATTATTTGATAAAGAATTATTATAAAGCTATAGTTAAAAAACAAAAAAAGTGTGTTCTTGGCATCAAGATAGATAAGTATATTAAAGAAAAAATAGTGATTCCAGAAATAAACCCACACATATATAAAAAATTGATTTTTAACTAAGGCATAAATGCAGTTCTGTGTAGAAAAGTAGTCTTTTCAAGAAGTTGTGCTTGCATATTTGGATATCCATGTACAAAAATATCTTTGACTCGTACCTTGAATCATACACAAAATGTCACTTAGAATGGATCACAGACCTAAATGTAAAAGCTGAAACTATAAAACTTCTAGAAAAAAAGAAAAAAAACACAGGAAAACATTTTTTTTAACCTTAAGTCAGGCAGAAATTTCTAAGATACAACACAAAATCATAATCCATAAAAGAAAACAAAATGATAATTTGGATTTCATCAAACTTTTGAAAGTTTGATAGTAGAAAGATATGACTGAGAGGTTGAAAAAACAAACCACAAATTGGGAGAAAATATTTTCAAAGCACATATTTGATAAAGGACTTGTACCCAGAATATATGAAGAACTTTCAAAACTCAGTAACAATTAAACATGCCTTTTAAAAGTAGGAGCAATATATTTGGAAAAAACATATTTACTTAAGAAGACATATAGAAGGAAAATAAGCTAAATAAAAAATATTCAATAGCATTCATACTAGGGAAAAGCAAATTAAAACCACATTCTGATACAACTGGATATCTATTAGAAAAGCTAGAATTAAAGACATATTATACCAGGTTGGCGGGTATGTGGAGAAACTGAAATTTTCATGCACTGCTGGTAGAAGCATAAACAGTTACAACGATTTTGGAAAACAGTTTGCCAGTTTCTTAAAGTTTAAACATATGCCATGATTCTGCCATTCTGCTCTTAATTATTCACCAAAGAGAAATAAAATACTATGTTCATACAAAGATGTGTACGAAAATGTTCATAAGATCTTTATTTGTTACAGTCCCACCCAAATAAGAGACAACAGGAATGTCTAGTAGCAGGTGAAAGGATAAACAAGTTGTGGTTAAAAAACTACATAAATGTGTCTAAAAATAATTATTTTGAGCAAAGGGAGCTAGAAAAGGAGTATATACTGAATAATTCTCAATATATAAAACTCTGTTGTTGCACAGGTCAGTGACTGCCTTGGGAAGGTTGGGTGGGAAAATAGAGGAGGCACAGGAGGAAGGGAGTATAAGGAATTCTTTCGGTGTGATGTATAATTAATTAACACAATTGAGATGATGGCTCATTGGGTGTATACTTTGATGAAACTTATTAAATTATGTACAGATGTGGGGTTACGTCCCTATAAGCCTATTATAAGTTGAAAATATCCTCAATCAAAAATGCACTTTTGACCTATGATATTTTCTGTTCAGTATGGGGTTATGTGGACATAACCCCATAATAAGTTGGGAGTGTACTGAATGTGTGTTGCTTTCCCACTATTGTAAAGTTGAAAAATCCTAAATTGAACTGTCATTAGTATTTGGTCATCTGAACTTCAGAAGGGTTCAGTGTATTGTAAGGGTTCAATATACCTCAATAAAGCAGTTAGAAAAAACCAAAACTAACCTTTATCAGATACCATATTAGGACATTTTGTCCAAGATTTTTAACTCTTACAGATATTACTGAAAGTTAAGAGTTAGCATAGTCATTTTTATTGTACAGAAATAAAGTTAAAGTTGAGAGATTATATGAACTGCTGAAGGTTACACAAAAATGGATTGTAAATTTGGAATCAAACTCATGCTTTCTTGCTTCAAAAGCCAAAATTCTACCATGCAGTTTTCTCTTTCCCAGTTTGAGCACCATAATTCTGGCTACTCCCCAGCTTTTTGAGTCTTCCCAGCCAGGCTTCAGATATCACTGGACGCAGACAAGGTATTGCCATTGTGCTTGGTCTCAACTCCTGGCCCACAAAATTGTCAGCCTGACAAAGTGCCGATCTACACTGCTAGTCTTATGGAGGTCTGTTATGCAGAAATAGGTAACTGAGTACCTACAAAGTTAAAAGATTATGACTGTCATGCCAGATGAACAACTCCTGAATCAACACCACTTGAACACTAGGATTCAGGACAAATCTCAAAAAGAACAATTCCTGGTTAGAATACGAAATAGGCTTCGATGGAAAAAGGAAAACCTTGCAAGGTGAGGTCACTGATAGAAGGGACAAGAACTCTCATTTTCCACCCTCGACAGTGGCTCAGGGCAGAGTGAGGGCCCTCTGCTGAGCACAGCGTGCATGTCTATGTTCCTATGGATTTGCTTCCCTGCTATTCCACTGTGTTGATTTGATAGGGCTGCAGTGACAAAGCAGCACAAACGATGTGGATTAAACAGAAATTTGTCTCACAGATCTGGAAGCTAGAAGCCCGAGCCAAAGGTGTAAGCAGGTTTGGTTCTTTCCGAGGGCTGTGAAGAAAAGTTCTGTTCTAAGCCTCTCTCCTTGGCCTCTGAATGGTCATTTTCTCCCTGTGCCTTCACAACATCTTTTCTGTGTACATTTCCGTGTCCACATTTCTTCTTCTGAAAGGACACCAGACGTATTGAATTAAGCCCACCCTAATGACCTCAGCTTAAGTTAATAACCTATGCAAGGATATTATCTCCAAATATGCTCACATTCTGAGGTACTGAGGATTAGGATTTTAACATATATATTTGCAGGGCAGGGGAAGAGACACATTTCATCTTTTATTTTTTTTAATAGTGCAAACATTCTAAAGTAACTGCGTTGCTAGGCAGTCTTCATTTGAGGGTCAGGAGTTTTCAGAGAACGCCTGGTGCCAAGCAACTGGGGACACTGGGGTCAAAAGGATGTTATAATCCCATCTTCTAAAAGAAGAAAGCTGTTTTTCCATGGGAAGTTCCCCATTGGGAAATATTGACTGCACTCACACCAAATTAAAAATAAAAACAAAAAAAAGCTATCATCAAAGAGCCAATGAAAGCATCCCAGAATCCAGTATTATCAGATTAGGAATGTTGAGGGCTCCTAGCATCAATAGTACCTTCCTCCATCCCATGGTGAGGTAGAGGGCAGGGTCTCAGCCTTGGATTTCCTTTGGCCCTAACCAAACTGAACAGTGGTAACACCCGTGGACTCAAGCAAATAGAGACCATCCTCTACAAGCCAATGCCAGCAAAGAAAAAATTTACTATAGAATATCAGCATCTCACTCTCACTTACAGAAGCCTCTGCTCTCATTACAAACATTGTTCAAACTCCACTCTGTCCTTTTTCCTTGCAAAAGGTGACTGAGTAAAAATGTTTGTGGTGTGTACTGCTGCCAATTTTTTATAGGGACACTGATTCAGAGCAAGAGAAGGGCTGTGTCTTTAGGTAAGAGGAAAGGAAAATTAATTTCTCAAATCATCCCTTTTAACAGCAGGAAGCTTGTAGAAATATACATAAAATATATATATATATATATATATATACACATACGTACACATACATATATGTATAGATCAATAGATAGATATGTGGATATTTATATCCTCCTTTCACATATCCACAGCTAGTCG
Organism: Galeopterus variegatus; assembly: GCF_000696425.1. Taxonomy (NCBI): domain Eukaryota; kingdom Metazoa; phylum Chordata; class Mammalia; order Dermoptera; family Cynocephalidae; genus Galeopterus; species Galeopterus variegatus. The sequence goes on along the minus strand of NW_007728259.1, from coordinate 301,324 downwards.
GCAGCGATGCATCTGCTCCATGCAGACATTCAGGGACCCAGTCTCAAGGGGCAGACATTATTACACAAGCCACAGTTCCAAAGGGTAAACTTACAGGTTTTTGCATTGGCAATAAAACGTCTTGGCCTTAAAAGGCACTTTCAACTAGCTAACGACTGAGTAGATAAAAGAAGGCACACAAGACTCCCCCACTCACAAGGGGCCAAGAGTGTGCAGAGATAGAAATATTTCGAAAATAATGGTAATAACGACCACAGATACAGATGAACTTTGAAGTGTCTAACATTTTTCCCTTTCAGGATGGTTTAAACCAGGGAGCCTCATCCCTTGACTGGATACAGGCACATCAGGATCTTTACATATTTCCCCCCAAACCCTGGGTTGTCTTTAGTTACTTGTCAAATAAGTGCTGGGATATGGATGAACCAGAACTGTGAAATTTAAGAATTGTAAATTGAGGCACGTTCATTTTATCCCCTTTTCTGAGAATGTGCGAGATTACCCATAAACATGGGATTTTTTTGTTTTTTTAACATGGTTTTTAAAATTTTGTTTGTCCCTCAGTTTGATTATGACTGCTTAAAAATATTTAAATTTCATGTTGCATAATTTAAAAATATAGTAATATATATTTCTGACTCTACTGAGGGAAATGAGATCTCATCTGAGTATGTAAAACGTACCTACTGATGTCTTAATTTAAACATAATTTGGAGAAATTTTTAGTTTATATCTCATTCCAGCTGATACTGTGTAGTTTTAAATTTTTTTTTTTTGTCTTTGTCTTTTTCCATGTCCAGCAACGGATCGCAACCCTCAGTGTCGCCCCCGTACTGGACC
>NW_007728259.1:297126-299848 GCF_000696425.1 Galeopterus variegatus | reverse complement strand
CCGCCGCGCTTCCCAAGCGGCGCACTATAACAGTGCGCCACCGGGCCGGCCCCATTTTAACAGAATTTGTTTTCTACTTGTTTACATTTAGGTATTAAGTTATTTCTGCTGGTAAAACCCAGATTTGTACAACATATAATTAATTATTTTTTCAGTTGACATTGATGTCCCTAACAGCAATTGATAGAATTACCATAGATAAGCAGGGTGGTCAAAAGATAGTTTTGATAAAATAAAAAGTGAACAGATAAAAATTGCTCATCATTTCACTTTTGGTGGGATAGAGAGGAATCAAAAGGTCATAAAGGGATAGGGAATGTTGCTAAAAGATACTACCATTCACTACTAGCATATATTCAGCACCCATTATAGGCTTATGTACCAATTAGGTGCTGTATGCATCCTACCTCATTTAATGTCACAGGAGCTTGATGAATTTGGTATTCATTATCTCCACTTCACATGCAAGAAAACTGAGGTCCAATGTGGTACATAATTTCCCAAGATCATAGATTACAGGAACTGAAACTCAAACCCAGATGAGACAGACCCTTGAGCTTTTTTTTTTTTTTTACTGTATTTTCGCAATCTCAGTATTTCTGGTGGCATTTTACAGAGTCAAATAAAAGTTTCACTGAATGCTCTAACAGTAAATTCTCATAGGATACTTACAAAACTAGCATCATCAGATATAGGGCCTGAATTGCTGAAATGGTCACTAGTTAGACAGCTAATATAGTTCTATAGACAGCACACTCTGAAAGAAAGATGCAGCCACTGATATATTGATGTTGTGGTCGTGGCACAAATTGGGCTATTCAGAAGACCAAGCACATTATCAGGAGACCAGTGATTCCTATAGCCATAAACTGCAATTAAGGTATCATGGCTGCCTAGAAGATGTGAAATTTGTCCTCAGACAAATAAAGTCTTGCACATTTGTGGAGATAGCAGCACAGAACATCACAAGAGTTAAATGATACTATAAAATCTGTTGAGGAAACATGAAGAAGGCATTGCATCAACAGGATCAGTAGATGGGGTCTCAAGAGCACTCTTCTGCATGTCAGGCTGGCAAGCCTGAGAACCACAGGCATGCTTCAGGGAAGACCCAGGGAGACCCTGTCACCTCTCTGGCAGGACTGATCCCAATGTCAAGAAAACCAGAAGCAACACTGGGATCCCAACTTTGGCTACACGTGGCTACCAAGATGCCAGCTCCAGGGAAGTAAGATGTGTAGTTCAACAAACGCATACTATTAAACAACTAGAAATATTTAGTCTTATGTACACCTCAGTTTTCCTTTTAATGAGAAGATAAAAATGATTGTCATTAAGCAATATTTTACCCACTGTGACCAGCCTTGTTTGTGCAATATGTGTTTGTGGATTCACCGTCTTATACTTTATAAGCGTGTCTGAGGGTCTGCACACATGGTAGGGAAGGGAGGACTACTTTCCCTTCTAGCAAATGCAGCAAATTTCCAGACCCTGAATAGACACTTTGTTTGAGATATTTTGTCTAAACAGAGATTAGAAGAAAAACAAAACAAAACAAAAATAACAAAAATAACAAACCTGCTTATTTCCAAATCAGGACCTGTTTCTTTTGCAGATTGAAAGGGTAAGGGGAGAGTACTTAGACAATAAAGAACAGAAATGGATTTTCTGCTAAGTGATGTTTAATTTACTGAAGAAGGTAACAGTTTTTCTTCTCTCGCAGAATATGATACATAAGAATTTTGACTTTTCCAGGAGATCATCTTATAAAATGCCTAAGCAATATTTTTCTTATTCTATGAATATTTACTTTATGTGCGGAAATGGCCATGGAAAATTCCTGTCACGGAATATCTATTTTCTGAGATCCTGAAATGGGGAAGGTCATGCAGACCAAGTTCGATTATTAAAGGATGAAGATTCAATGTGCCCTTTCTTTTATGCCTTTTCTTGCCTTTTGTCTATTTCAATACTCATTAACACCTACATTAAAGGATAGGAAGGCAAAAAGAGATGAAAGAAAATTCTTCAGTATCAGATGTTATTAATCTTTCAGGTTATTAATCTTTTATTAATGATATTTCTGATCAAAAACATGTAGAACCTTTCCCTTCACTGGGAAGCAGATTGTTTTGTCTGGTTTTCAGGTATGTTTTTACTCTACAATAAGTTGCAGTTTGTTACTGTATCACAAAATTAAAGTCATGTTACAGGTTTATATGTACCTAGTATTATTTATTTCTTTATACTCATATCACACTGATAAGCTGCAATTATTTATGCTGATGGTTTGACATTATCATATTATTTTCATACATGTTCCAGTTGATGACTAATTGAGAAACTTCTGTTTTTTAAAAAATGTTCTGCTTCTTTAGATTATGCTTTAAAATCCTTTTAATAGTTGTTAGAAATATAATGCCCCCAGTTATATGACACTAAAGCAAAAAGAGAGCTGTATCATTTACTAGGGAGAATATAGTGAGCAAGAAATAAGTATGTCTTAATCTTAGTCAGAAGTGTCTGGACCTGTAAGAAAAGTCATTTTGATGGGCCGAGCCCGTGGCGCACTCGGGAGAGTGTGGCGCTGGGAGTGCAGCAGTGCTCCCGCCACGGGTTCGGATCCTATATAGGGATGACCGGTGCGCTCACAGCACTCACTGGCTGAGCGCGGTGCAGCTGGTCTCAAAAAGGACAAAAAAAAAAAAAAAAAAAAAAAAAA
>NW_007728259.1:292185-293058 GCF_000696425.1 Galeopterus variegatus | reverse complement strand
TGACCGGTGCGCTCACAGCACTCACTGGCTGAGCGCGGTGCAGCTAGTCTCAAAAAGGACAAAAAAAAAAAAAAAAAAAAAAAAAGAAAAAGAAAAAAAGGTGACTTCCTGACCTGACCTCAGCTGCTGGCAGCTCATGTTCTAGATAATTTACCTATGCAAGAAAGAGCAAGCAGCAGAGTAGAGGAGATTATTAATTTGAAAATATTTTTTTGTTTATTTACAGACATTGATACTGGGATAATTATAGGCTCTGTTCAATCGTAAAGCATCCTCAGGCATCTCCTCAGTTGCCATCCGCACTCAGATTACTGGTCATAAAATCAACTGAGATCATTGCATGGTAGAAATGTATTAATGTATGCATATACACACACAAAGAAACAAACACACACATAATCATATAGACTAGCATTTTGTGCTCATATTTTATCAATCCTTCTGAAATATTATCCTGTATCTTGAAGTTGATGTTGGAAGAACATTTTGTATTTGGATGTAGAAGTTAAATACCATGTCTTACACATGGGGCACATGCATAGCAGGATTAAGCATTGCATTCAGATCAGTGTGACTGATGAATGAGTGAGTAAGCAGCATGCTAGGGCTGGTCTGACCTAAAGAGGCACTTAAGAGCCGTCTTTATGGGAAGAGTAGAGTTTAGAAATTTAAAAATAATTAAATGCCTGCCCTATGATTATGCTGTCCTAATAGAATGCTGGGCAAATGTTGAATTTTAATAATACACAGAAGCCTGTGGAAATATTGAATTTTAATACACAGAAGGCTTTGAATCACAACATAATATTGTAAAATGTCTTTAGTTCTCATTTACCAAACCCGCTTTTTTTTTTTTTTTTTTTTTTTTTTCCC
>NW_007728259.1:286038-291185 GCF_000696425.1 Galeopterus variegatus | reverse complement strand
TGCTGTCCTAATAGAATGCTGGGCAAATGTTGAATTTTAATAATACACAGAAGCCTGTGGAAACATTGAATTTTAATACACAGAAGGCTTTGAATCACAACATAATATTGTAAAATGTCTTCAGTTCTCATTTACCAAACCCGCATTTTTTTTTTTTTTTTTTTTACCATGGGGAATCAGGTTTGTAAAGATTAAAGTGACTTATGGAAGGTCACATAGCTACTAAACAGTAGGGCTGAAACTAAAATGTCTAGTCCTGTTCCTGAAATCTTTTCCACATAAATTGCCTACTAAAGTTGAGACTTTTTTGTTTCAGCATTAAAGCTTATTCATTATCATGTGCTAAGGAGAGGAAAATGTCTCAGACATGGGAATGTCTAATAAATATGGTTAACTTTCTAAAAACTATTGGATCATGTTATACCATCTTCCTATGACCCTAAGAAAAGCTAGCATTCACTTTTTAGCAATTCTAGGAAACAAAAGTTGAATATCTATTTTTGGATAAAAATTAGGCCACAGAACAGCTTAGAGAATAAGTGTAAACCCTCAAGCTCAGCATCAGACTCTTCAACTGGGAACTTTGTTTGCTGGTATTTATAACTTTTTGTGATCAGAACTTCAACTTGACTTCAGTCCAGTAATCTCTATTGTTTTCTACTTTTAAGAATAGTGATTTTTAAATTTTGCATCTTAGTAAAGCATTTCAAAGTGGAATGAAGAAAGAAAAATAATACCACTCCCTTTGCTTTTGAATATTTTATTTTTTAATACTAAATTATTTCTATTTCCATGGTTCAGTGTTAGAATAAGTAGCAGGCATAATAAACCCATTACAGGAGCCAGGAGGCCCCTGAGTTCAATCACTCTACTGATTCCCCAAGGACTGATAAACAATGCTTTCTAATTACAGTACTGCAATATGTCCTTTCCATTGAGGCTTCTATTTGGTACTTTTCCTGTAAGCATTACATTCATACTCATAAGTGAATCGTCCCATAAGAAGGAGTGCACAGTGTAATGAGGGAGTTGGATTAACAGGGCCACCTGTGTCCTGTGCAATACCCTGTGATACAGATTCCTTACAAGATGATACCTGAATTTCTCAGGTTGCCACCCAAAGCTTTGCTTATTACTGCCTCATCACATTCACTGAAACCCATCTTTAACAACTCTCAACCCAAGTCTTTTCAGTAGACAACTTCTCATTGTTTTTCTGCTTAACTATTTCTGCTTAGTGATTTTCTTGCAGCATGAATACACACGGATACGCATGCACATCCCACACATCACACACACACTTCTTCTTACAGTGTGTTTGGAGTGATACTGTAATTTACGGCAACCCTGTCACCTTCCTCTTTATGTCTTTCCTATTTTGGCATCTTTTCTACTATGGTTCTCACCTTATTGTGTTATGTATAAAAGATATCGAATTGGATTACTAGATGAAAGGCTTGGAAGTTCAAAGCCAAGATTTCTGGGAGGTTATGAAGACAATGAGGTTACAATGAATCAAATGAAAAACAAAATACTCGGACCCACATCTTTTCAGTTGATGTTCTTTCCTTGTGACAAGACATCTAACAGACTTTGTAACTCCTATTTTGCTAAACATATACTTAGAGTACAACCAATAGATTTTTCCATTTTTGTACTGAAAACAGGAGAACAAACAGTTTTACATTTTACCATCATATAAAATTGATTCCCAACTAATCTCCTTTTGAGTACTATATTGTCAAACACAAACTTTACTGATGCTAAATGGGAATTTTAATCACTTTCTAGACACTGTTCGTATCTACATCCAACATACCAAAGTCATATAGTCCATTTTCTAAGGGAAAATAATGTGTTTTCATTGGTATTGCAAGAGAGCATTTTTTGAGTTTTAGTTCCAGCAACCAAATACCACTATTCATAAAATCCATGATACTCCATGCCTAATTATTATTTGTTCTCCAGTAAATGACTAATTTAATTATCATAATCCTTACGTATTTGTTCTGATTCTTAAAAATAGTTGGTTTTGCATAGGCAACTGGGTTCTTATTTTTGTTTACATCTGGAGCTCTATTTTTAAATAACATTTTTCTTTTCAAATTTGGATCTTCTAGAATATATATTTTCATTTATGCTATCTGTAAAATACATAAATTGAAACTACAAATATTAATTTTTTCTAAACAAATGGTGGTTGGTGCATGTGATATGACAACCTCTGCTGTTTCCTATTTTTAAGTCTGAGTGGTAAAATTAATAAAATCATGCAGCATATTTTATTATGCTCTTAAAATCCTCCCAAACCTCCCACATTTATTAAATAAATTTTTACGATCTTTCTATAAGACAGATAAGGCAACGATAGAAGTGAGACAAGTGAAGCCTATTTAAGATTATGTCAAAATTGAGTTTTGCATATGACATTAGAACATAGGTAACCACTGTTTCAGCAAAATGACCTTTTCCACAGATCACATCATTAAATGCTGTTCTACTTAAATTCCAAAAAATGTGAATTCTTTTTCTTCTTAGCCAGAAGAGACACATAAAGGTAGTGGGAAAATATAAGTTTTGTGCTAGAAATCTTGTTAGACAAATTCTTAATTCTTTTGAGATAAAGTGTCAAATATTTCATTCATTAAACTAGTATCTATCAAGATGTCAGTCATTTAAAAATGAAAATGTAAGTTAACAGATTGTCTATAAATGGTATCAGAGGTTGAGGATGATGTTGAAAATGGAGATGATGATGTTGATGTTGGTTTCCAATGAATTTCTCATGAAAATTTTCTCCTTATGATTTTAAGGCTTATATTTTCAAAATAAGAAATTAGATACTTTAAATACAAGAAATAATCAAAATGAGCATAGAAAATATTTGAACTGTATATGTTACTGTATACCAAAATTTCAGCCACAGCAAATGCATATGGATTTGCTTTTTACTTAAGTGCAAGTGGCAGCAGAACTCTGACAGAGAACTAAAACAGGAGAATGGATATCTTACTCCAGACATAGAGGACAACAGGAATAATTAGTCAAAGAACTAAAATCTTCTAAATGTTAAGCTATATCCCTCTTTAAACATTTGCTTTTCTTAAGGTTATATGGTATAGTGTGTAATGAAGCTACAACCATCCTCTGTAAAGCCTGTTTTTGACTTCTAATCCGTAGATTTAGTTTGCTCTCCACTGTCAAAGCTGAGGAATGGTAAATTCCTTACTAAGGGAAGTGAATAGAAATCAATATGTTCTTTTGCTCATTTGTAAATTAACGAACAAAATTCTTGGATACCTGATATAAATATTTAAGATTAGGTAATGCTAATCTCTAAGACATTAAAAATATTTTATAAAGCTTCTTGCTGTAAATTTATTTAAGAATACTTTGCACCACAGAATTACCATATGAGCCAGCAATTCCACTTCTGGGTATATAAATGAAAAATATTGAAAGCAAGGACTCAAACAGATGTTGTACACCTACATTCATAGCAGCATTATTTACAATTGCCGAAAGGAGGAAGCAACCCAAGTGCCCATCAACAAGGAATGAATAAACAAAATGTGGTGTATAGATACAATGGATTATTATTTAGACATTAAAGAAATACAATTCTGACACATGTTGCAACTCGGATGAATCTTATGCTAAATAAAATAATCGAGTCACAAAGTGACAATGACAAATGCTGTACGATTCCACTTGTGTGAGGTACCTAGAGCAGTCACATTCATAAAGACAAAGTAGAACGGTGGTTGTCAGGGGCTGGAGGAGGGAGGAATGAAGGTTTATTGCTTAATTTATACAGTGTATCAGTTTGAAAAGGTGAATGAGTTCTCGAGGTGAACGCTTGTGATGGTTGCACAACAATGTTGAATGCACTTAATGCCACTGTACACTTAAAAATGGTCGAAATAGTAAATTTTATGTTATGAGTATTTTCCCACAATAGAGAGTACAATTGGGGCATTTTATGTTCTTTTGTGTTGCATTATACTTTTCATCCTATTTTCATGTTTTCATCTTATATTCACTATTTACGATGTGTTTTATAACACCTGTCTCAATTTCACTACCCACAGTTAAAACCTTGACTGGTGTACTATTCCCGTGGTTTGATGAATTAGTTCTATAAACAGACATACTTATTAAATTTTCAATAGCCTATTTATGTGTTTAGTGGTTCCCGAAGAATGCACTCGTGACCCAATGATCACAACTGTCGAATAATAACCTGAAGAGCTTCCTCTAAGTTCCCCAGACAACACCATGGCTATTGTGACAGAGAAAGAACCTTCGCCTCCGACCAGCAGGGAGCGCTGTCCATGAATTCAGTTTACCACGGCAGGGATAACCAGATACCTGGCAGGGAGACTACAGATTCCTTTGCACCCTAAGTCTTCAGGTGCTAGGCAGCTGTAGATAGCAGCACCCCAAATCAAACTGACGGTGGTTTAAATAGTCTTTGTGCCTCCTCATTGATAACTTTGCTATCACGCTTGCCATATATAAAGCAAGATCAATGAGAAGGAAGTGGGATTTCTCCTTTGGAACATAACACGTTGTTAAGTATACAGATGGATGTTCTTAAAATTTCCCAGTTCTTTTCTGCCTGAGGAGGTATTTCTCACTTAAAATTTTTCTTTAATTCCTCAGATACTTCCTTTTCTGGAGCTGTCTTCGTCTTCCTGTTCATCATCTCCTAGTTCTAGCTCACAGAACTCTATGTCGAGAAAACAAAGATCAGCTTGGAAATTTCTATGATTTTCCTTGCATAGCAATTCATTTTTTAAAATTTTCCTTGACTTTTCCTAATGCTATTATCACCTTTTTATAGGGAGCCTGTAAAGGAATACAATGAAATTTTATTTTCAAATACATTTTGCCAGTCAAAAATATTAATAGAATAGAAAATTTTAACAGAAAACTAGGATCTAGAAATGAATTCAATGAAAATATTAGGATTAAGAAAAATATAATAACAAATTAAGAACTTAGTTTAGACATAGCATGGAAGAGAATTAGCAAATTGAAGGATACTTGGGAAAATATTAGGAAAATATTCAGAGTGGAATTGAAAAAAAAAAACCACTCCGAATGAAATTCAAAGATGTGAAAGATGTAAAAATACAGGGTGA
>NW_007728259.1:247226-285208 GCF_000696425.1 Galeopterus variegatus | reverse complement strand
AGGACAACAAATTAGTTCCAGCACAGAGTTTAAGCGATGGGAACAGCAAATAATCCAACACAGAACAGAAAGAAAAAACAAACTACCCACAAAGACAAAGTTTGATGTTAACTTGCAAAGGTCTCATTTCACCAAAGAACACCTATAACACCTAGAAGGACTGGAAGACCCCTGGGCTACCAAGCCAGAAAGTGGGGAGAGCTGGGTGCCTCAGCCATGCCCCTGGACACCCAAAACCAGTCCTGACGGTGGGGACCTTGGGCCTTCGGTCTTGGCCACGCCCCCCTGACACCTTCAACCTGCCCAGCGACAACCACCAGCTGCTGCAGGAAGAGCCCTCTCCTGAGCTGGGGCAGTGGAGAGGCCGAGGACCTTGGCCACGCCCTCCCAACACCTGCAAGCAGCCCTGCGATGTCCACTGAGCCACAGCAAGAAGGGCCCCAGGTTCCTGAGCTTGGGTGGTGTGCAGTGAGGGCTTTTGCCACATCCCCCTGACATCTGCACCCAGCCCAGCAATGACCAAGCCACTGTGGGAAGCCCTCTGGTTTTCCCTTTGGGAATGAGAGGGGTGCCACAGGCTTCAATCGCCCCCTGCTTTTTCCTCCTCATTTCCTTCCCTTTTCCCTTCTCCCCCGCCCTCCCAACTGCTCTGCAACAACATCGTAGAATGTAAAAATATAATAATAATTAAAAAAAAACAGAAAAAGAAATTAAAAGATAAAAATAAAACTGTCTTTCTGATATATAAACAATTAACATTCATTTGGGGAAATTTAAATTACAGAAAATTATTTTTAAGTTCCTCCAAAATCCCACCACTCAGAGTTAATCATAGTTAATTTTTTTTTTAAAAAAACCTAAAGGTATTTCTTTTTTCATATTATTTGGCAAGTTATTCAGTCTTCTACTGCATAAGCTTCTTTTTCCTCATTTATAAAATGGGAATAAAAATGGTACCTATCACCTACGGTAGTTTTGAGATTTAGATGAGTTAATACACATAAAACATGTAACTTAGCACTTCATAATAAATAGGTTTAAAAGGTTTATTTGTATTATAATCAGTGCATATTTAGAAGTAGTAGGTTTATTATTTCTAAAATTGAATGAAACTATACACGTTACTTTGTAAACTTGCCTTACTCTAATTTTTTTTTTAAAAAAACCTAAAGGTATTTCTTTTTTCATATTATTTGGCAAGTTATTCAGTCTTCTACTGCATAAGCTTCTTTTTCCTCATTTATAAAATGGGAATAAAAATGGTACCTATCACCTACGGTAGTTTTGAGATTTAGATGAGTTAATACACATAAAACATGTAACTTAGCACTTCATAATAAATAGGTTTAAAAGGTTTATTTGTATTATAATCAGTGCATATTTAGAAGTAGTAGGTTTATTATTTCTAAAAATTGAATGAAACTATACACGTTACTTTGTAAACTTGCCTTACTCAATAATATATTGAAGTCATCTTCCCATTATTTTAAATTGCTGCATAATATTCTTTTATACAAATGCAGTCAAATTTTTAAAAATTCTGTTTTTTCCTTGATATTCCTTAGTGGCATATCTTTGCACATTTTCTTAAACTAAGTTTCTGAAAGTGGAAAAGCAGGTCAGACTACACAATATCTTTGAAAGAAAGCATTTTTTAATAGCTCAGTTTAAGGAGCTGACTAAAAAAGGCAATTTATTAATCATATTAGACAGTCAAATGAGAGAAACCTGGTATTTGGCTGTGTGCATAAGTGGTTTTGCGTACTGGCTTTGAAGAAGCTTACTTGATTAACACCTACAGCTGAACCTTTCAAATTCAAGATCCACTACCTACTAGTTGTGTGACCTTGAACAAATTTTTGACCACTCTGTTCCTCAGTTGCCCTATTCATAAAATAGAAATTTTATCATGAAAATTAAATAGGATTATGCAAAAAGGTGCCATGAATAGTGCCTAGCTTATAGTAAAAGCTCAATAAATATTATATAACTTTCTTTTTTCTTCTTACATAGGCAGAGTGAAATAGAAAAAATAATTTACTGAAGTTGATCTTTATGTAACTTAGAAGAAGCGATACAAATTTTCACAACTTTCCCTTGAAGAACTATTAAAGACATTTCAATCCATTTAAAATTATTTCTTTCTCACTCTCCTTCATTCCCTGTATGCTGATGTAGAATCCCTGGAGGAAGTGCTTTACTTTGTTGGGTAATAGATTATGCAAAAAGGTGCCATGAATAGTGCCTAGCTTATAGTAAAAGCTCAATAAATATTATAACTTTCTTTTTTCTTCTTACATAGGCAGAGTGAAATAGAAAAAATAATTTACTGAAGTTTATCTTTATGTAACTTAGAAGAAGCGATACAAATTTTCACAACTTTCCCTTTAGAACTATTAAAGACATTTCAATCCATTTAAAATTATTTCTTTCTCACTCTCCTTCATTCCCTGTATGCTGATGTAGAATCCCTGGAGGAAGTGCTTTGCTTTGTTGGGTAATAAAGGACCAAATCATCTAAGCTAAACAGCCTCAGGAGATGCTACTTCCCAGAGTATTGGGGATTCTGTCAAGTTCTTTGCAGTTAATTGCTTTAAACCCTGAAGCACTAACGGAAAGAAATCTTTTCTTTGCTCTATCCAATGCTTGGCAATAAGACAAAATAAAACAATATTCTTAAAACACTGGAAAGCATCAGCTAAAACAAGTTATCCTGTATTGCTCTATAAAATGAATAAATGAATTTATTTTGTTTCCAGAATTAACCCTACTAATAAGATACAGTGTTACCAAGAAATGTACTTAAGGTAAGGTGCAGGTGTAGGTTTTGATTAAGTTCTTTTAAAAAATTTAAAATACAAGTTGATATTTGGAGCCTTCTTCAGACTCTCCCAGTTAGTGTCTTTCACAAATCATGTGGACAATTTAAAAAAAGAAAAAGCAGATCTTTGTACTTACATGGCTTCCCAGACCAAAGTCATTTGGTAAAAACAGATAAGACCCATACTCAGTGTCATAAGAATTTCTTCTTTACCAAAAAAATTAAAAAAAAAAAAATGGGAACGGCCAGATGTCTTTTTTTAACACAGGAAGATTTTCTCATGGACCTATACAGCCCTGACCTTGCGGAACCTGTTTGATCATGACTGGCAATGAGGCAGTTGTGAGCACTGAAAGCATTAAGTCCCTGCAGCATCCTCATCTGTGACTGTGGGAGCAGGGCAGGTAATTTGCACAGCACATCAGGCATGGCTCAGCCACACAGCAGTCCTAAGGCAAATGTTGATTAAGTTATGTTGTGCGTGCTCAGGCTATGGAAATGCCAATGATATGACCGCTAAGGAGTGTTCTTTTGCCCTTCAGGTAAAATTCCTAGTAAAGGAGAGTGGACGATGCAGGATAGGACCACTCCACATCTATGCTTGAGACCGTATCTGCTACTTCCCCGAAACCCATCCTTAAAGAACATCATCAAACTCATCACACTTTTATTTTTTGTTCTCAGTTAACCTCCTTCAACATGTTCTGTTCTCTAACTCTCATCTGGGCCCCCACTTGAAGGCAGGGCCTTTTCTCGTTCATTTTTCTTTCTCAGTAATGTTTGTTCAGTGAGTGTCTCTGCCCATTGAATCTAAGTTGCGATTTGCCTAGCAAGTTACTTGTTTAAGGTGGTGTCTAACATACTGCTATTAACAATTACTGTGTAGAAATAATGTGTTTTTCTCACTATATTCATTAGGATAAAGAAAGTAGGTAGGGGGTATTATTTGCTGTCCCTGTGGCTTTAAACCATACTTTTACTTTCTGAAGGAAATGCTGAAAATAGTGATAGCCCTAATTTAATATTTGATGAACTTGCCCTTCTTTCTACTTTTTTCCAGGGAGAAGAACCTCCCCTCACAATAGATTTATGTTCCTTTCTGTTCACCCGGGAGTTATTTCAAATACCTTCTCTCCATTTCTCATCCACTGCCATGCTGATGATCAGATTGTTTTGACTGAAAGCAGGCAAAGGTGGTTCAACTTAGACATTTGCTGACTAGAATGGTCTAAGTGATTTTACAGATTTACTTGCTCAATCAGCCACACAGAGATACATTAGCAGAAAGGCCATGAGGATCTCTGATGAACCCCACAGGAATTCTAATTCATTGAGCTATAGAGACAGTTTACAAAAACAGAGAACAGAAAGGAGTTTTTCTGATGATTCCCTGTGTTCTTCCCATCCAAGTGTTTTTGCAGTCACATCAACATTGCAAAAATCTAACGCCAACATGAATTCTATGTAAGATAATTACAGAGCACGCAGTTGGAAATGGTCTCAGAACAGATCTAATCTATCCTCCCTGCTCAAGCAAAAATAAATCTTAATCGTATTACTAATTCATGGGCTCATTTACCTGTCTTCCATGACTTTTAAAATAAGAAAATACCTCGGCTTTCTCGTGAAATCATTTCAGGCATAATCTCTAGGTTATGTATGTGACTTTCCAGAGAAACAGAGGAGCAGACAGATTTGGGTTTATAGTTTAACATTCCAGACCTAGCCATTTCAAAAGAAAAGAAGGGAAAGTTAGATGTGACAGCGTAATATAATGGCACTTCATTGTTCTTCCTTGATTGTAAAATTCCAAAGAAAAGAGTTTATTTTAACTAACCTTTGGGAAACTTATCCATCTGTCTGTTTTCAAGCTCAGGATACCATGATCAGAACTGGTGACATGGTACTCATTCAAGCATTTATTTATTCAACAAACATTTACAAAGCCTCTTCTATAAATTAAACACTGTGGGCTGGAACTTTTAAAAATTCAAAATTCAAAATTTCTTCAATTGAGCTCTCAATCTAGAATTAGAGATTTAAATAGTGTTAGCACAGTAGAGGGAGCTATTAAACGCATCTCCATTAAGGCAGGTCAGAGAAGTCAACGTGGAATTTTTTGTCTCTTGAAAGATGAATCTTCCTTGAATAAGGAACCTTTTGAATGGGAAACAGGGTTGGGTGCAAAAGGGAAAAAATATAAAATGCATATCTCTTTTTACATGGAACTTCCAGAAGTATTGGAAAGCAGGCAACTGTTAAGTTGAAATGTTTACGAACATGATAAGGCTATTTCACTGTTAAATAGCCAGTTATGTTAGATACAACAATATAAAATTTAGAACTAATTCAACCAGATCGACCTCTCCTTTTAAAGATGGAGCAGCTGGGCCATGTAATGATGAATGAGCTACATAAGGCCACCCAACTGGGGGTAGTAGAACTAGGATCCCAGCCTGAGACTTCTAATGCTGAATAATATTCTATTTAATAGCATCTTATCTAATCAATTCTCCTTTATTAGTGGAATGAATCAAGGCTGTGTAATATATTTGACATTATTCACTCTATTTTCTACAACAAATCATTCAGAAGGTTGATAAATAGAATGGGTCCTATTTACAGTCATTATTTCGAACACTCTTATACAAAAAAAGCCTCCCCCCAAGAAAAACAACCTACATGCTGAATATAAAAATCCATATTTACTTGTGCTTAGAAACATAGACATAATAATAATAACATTCTATGTATGAATAATGCTTTGCACATTATAAAGTGCTTTCACATGCATATATTTTTCCTCCCATACCAACTGTGTTGGGAAGTTATTACGGCCCTATTGCACAGATTGGGAAATTTCAAGTTAGAGTTTGCGACTTAATGACACAGGTAATAAGTGTTTGAGCGAGGGCTCAAATCCTCTACTACACTTGTGGTATTCTTGCTATAATACTCCTATTGCCTCTTTAACACATGGAATATGCAATAGATGCCCTGTACCTTCCCATGTCAGCCTGGTATTTAATTATTACTTGCTGTGACCTAGCATTCTCCTGGAAGCTTTCATGGAATCAAAGCAGTTTAGATAGTTGTGGTCCTACCTTCAACAGTGTACAATATAGCTGAGGGAGATGGGACTGAAATGAACAAAGTGGGGCATAATATAGTATAGGTTTTAATAAAAATCTAAATTTGTGCTGGCTTTAAGGACAGTAGGTACTCTCCAGATGCCAAATTACATTAAGAAATACATGTCTACTGATGATTTATTTTGGAAACCCTAAAACTGAACTCTATCATCAATTTATGCTACATTATTTAATTTATTTAATGTAATTTACATACATTTATGATGCATTAATAATCTGAAAAAATGCAATTATAGAAGACCAAGAATAATAGTACTATAATGCCAAATACCAGGCTGTGCAAAAATTCATGTCCATCTTAAATTCCAACAAGGGAATAATATTATTTAGTTTTCTTAATGTATGTGAAACTTAGCTCTGTCACAGATCTAGCTTTCAAAATCCTTTCCCTGTAGAGGCATCAATTCTTTGGTGTCATGGGATATTCACTCTGTACCACCAATTAGAACTGTTGCACAACAGCTAAGAGGAAGATCTTATGCTCCAATAGATACTGCCAAAATTCCAACTCAGATAACTGGGACACAAAATCTTTGCATTCCATTACTGATTTTTTTTTTTAATAGATAGCAAAATGTGGTAAATGCTATTTCAAAAATTAGTTTCATGTTACATTTTTTGTGTGTAATTTGACCTTACTTTCTAAATTCTGCTAAAAGAAAATCTATATTTTCCAAAGGTTTAGCATTATTTTATAGCATTGTTTTCCCAGTAGGTACATATTTTGCTATTTTTAAACCTTCACTTTTCAATATGCTTTGTCATGAATAATGGCCAATTGTGTTGTTTTGTGTGGAAATAAAGATAAGAGATAAACAGTTGCTTCCCTAACAAAGGACTTGATTACATCTGGATTGCTTTTTATTACCTACTGTTTTATTACCTACTGTTACTTAATTTCTCAGTGGGAACCCTTGGTACTCCTGACTTTGATGACCTTTCACTCCAGTTTAATTGATAGCAACATGATAGTAGCCTACATTAAATATCTAACTTTGGGAGACTTTGGCACAGTGATTCTCAAACTGGCCACACACTGTAATCACCTGGAGAGTAAAAAAAAAAAAAAAAAAAAAAAGGGAGGGGGGGTTAAAAAAAAGGAATTGGGAGGCGTTAGGCTGAGACAGCTCCAGTGTTCTAGGTTCCTACCTAAGCAAAACACAACTCAGTGTAAACAGAAAAAGGAAACAAGCTTAGCCAGTCAGAAATCACCAACTAACATCTAACCAGAGACTATTCATCAGAAACTGACAAATAACCTGTAACTAGGCACCTTATCAGCCAGAAACTTCCACCTATCCTCTAACAAGGGACTTTCCACTTTAACCAATCAAATATCTTCTTTGTTCTGCTTCTGAAAACACCTTGTAAAAGATTTTCCCTTAATGCCCCGTGGATAGAGCCCAAACCGATTGTGGTTTAGCACTGCCTGGTTCATGAATTGCTCTTTACTCAAACTCTATAAAATGTTGAGGTGGGGCCGAGCCAGTGGCGCACTCGGGAGAGTGCGGTGCTGGGAGTGCAGCTGCGCTCCCACTGTGGGTTTGGATCCTATATAGGGATGATCGGTGCGCTCACAGTGCCCAGTGGCTGAGCGCGGTGCGGCCGGTCTCAAAAAGGACAAAAAAAAAAAAAAATGTTGAGGTGCCTGAGTTTTCTTTTTTTTTTTGTCTTTTTTCGTGTCCGGCAACGGATCGCAACCCTCAGTGTCATGCCCGCACCGGACCGGGACCGGCAATGGGATCGCAACCCTCGGTGTGGCGCCCGCACCTCGCTCAGCCAGTGAGCGGGAACCAGTCTGTATGTGGGATCCGAACCCTCGGCGGGAGCGCCGCCGCGCTCTCAAGCGGCGCACTGTAGCAGTGTGCCACCGGGCCGGCCCTGAGTTTACTTTTTGACAATAGTGATGTGTGGGTCTCATTCATCACCCATAGATTATATGATTCAATGGGTCCAGGTGTGATCTCGGGATTCATATGTTTAAAAACTTCAAGGCGATTCTAACGTGCAGCCTGCTTAGAAAGGTAAACTTGGATCAGAAGTCATCCTAAAAACTAAACAGAAGTGACTTTTTAATAAATTAAACAATAAATATTTAGACAAAAATTAGAAATATTATGGCCAGAAAGAAACTAAGACTTCCATTAATAAAATCCAAGTACTAGGCTATTTGAAGGCAGTGTGTGCTAGCGAGTGTGTAAAACCAACCCCTCAGAAGCAAAAGCCTTGTCTAGTTGTGTTTGCCTGTCTCCCTGGTGTAAATAAGCCCATTATAGCTGATTTCAAGCTACCAATGCTTTAACAACTGGCTTACCAAATTCCTGAAAATTTAACAATCAGCTCTTAAAAATCAATTTTAGCTAGCTCCAGCACACCACAGCTTCTAAGAGAAGTAGATTGTGTATGCCAATCACTATCTGGTTGACAAAAAAAAGTTACTTATTCTTTTGGGATAAAATGTATTTATTTTGGCCGTATTTAGGTTAGAGTAGATAATTATCAATTCCTATTTTTAAAAGTTGCTTAGTTAGCAGCGTTACATAGCAATATTTGTTGGCCTATCTATGAATTAATCTTAATAGATTTCTTGATTGTTTTTACTTTTGTGTAAGCAGTATTCTTAATAAATTTTGTCAGTTGGTGCGCAAATCATTTAGAACATCAACAGCTCTGAGATCTTGTGAAGTTCTCTTCATTTTGAACTATAATAAAATGATCTACTTGAACATCATATAACTAGATAAATAATAAAAACAGAAGACACTTCCACAATGCTTTTTCTGTGTCAAGCACTGTTCCAAGTACCTTACGTACATTAACCTATTTACTTTTCACAGCTCTTTGAGGTATGTTCTATTAGCCCCATTTTTTACAGATGAAGGAACTGAGGAGCAGAGAGGTTAAGTAAATTGCCCAATGGTGCACAGCTAGTAAGTAGTGAATTGGAATTTGATCTAGGCACTCTGTGCTCTTAACCACATTCTTACAGAACTCAAATGCTATGATAGGAATTTGTGTCCCCCCCAAACTCACATGTTGAAATCTTAACCCCCATGTGATAGTATGAAGAGTTGGGGTCTTCAGGGAGGTGATTAGGTCATGAGAGAAGAGCCCTCATGAGTGAGATTAGTTCCATTATAAAAGAGGCCCAGGGCAGTTTATTTGCCCCTTTGACCCTGTGAGGACACAGCCAGAAGATGCCATCCATGTAGCAATATTTGTTGGCCTATCTATGAATTAATCTTAATAGATTTCTTGATTGTTTTTACTTTTGTGTAAGCAGTATTCTTAATAAATTTTGTCAGTTGGTGCGCAAATCATTTAGAACATCAACAGCTCTGAGATCTTGTGAAGTTCTCTTCATTTTGAACTATAATAAAATGATCTACTTGAACATCATATAACTAGATAAATAATAAAAACAGAAGACACTTCCACAATGCTTTTTCTGTGTCAAGCACTGTTCCAAGTACCTTACGTACATTAACCTATTTACTTTTCACAGCTCTTTGAGGTATGTTCTATTAGCCCCATTTTTTACAGATGAAGGAACTGAGGAGCAGAGAGGTTAAGTAAATTGCCCAATGGTGCACAGCTAGTAAGTAGTGAATTGGAATTTGATCTAGGCACTCTGTGCTCTTAACCACATTCTTACAGAACTCAAATGCTATGATAGGAATTTGTGTCCCCCCCAAACTCACATGTTGAAATCTTAACCCCCATGTGATAGTATGAAGAGTTGGGGTCTTCAGGGAGGTGATTAGGTCATGAGAGAAGAGCCCTCATGAGTGAGATTAGTTCCATTATAAAAGAGGCCCAGGGCAGTTTATTTGCCCCTTTGACCCTGTGAGGACACAGCCAGAAGATGCCATCCATGAACCGGGAAATGGGCCCTCATCAAATATAGAATCTGCTGCACCTTGATCTGGGACTTCCCCATCTCCAGAACTGTGAGAAATAGATTTGTGTTGTTTATAAGCTACCCTGTTCAGGGTATTTTGTTATAGAAATTTAAGTGAACTAAGACATCAAGTTTTGATTTTTTCCCTCTTTCTTACAGTTATTTGAAAATCATTTTTAAATCTAGTAGCATGTACCACCTGCTGAAAGATTATTTTGACTTCCTCATTAACAGTGTAGTTCCAATTTTCCTGTTATGAAAGTAAACAGCACCTATGACTTTTGTATAATAGAGCAATTATATTTATTGAGAATTACATTTTATAACAAGTCATATTACCATAAATCTCTAAAAATAGCAACACAGTTTTTAAACTTTTCTTTTTATGGGTTTATCTGTTTGGAGACAAAACAAAACTAAAACCAAAAAACCCACATCTAGGTTAATGATTCCTCCCAGATGCTTGTAGACTAAAGGAGAAGGGCTTTCCAAGTGCAGGTATTTTTGGCTGTTGTGTTTTGTTTTTTAAAAAAATTTTTTTGTTTTTTAAAAAATTTTATTTTGAAATAATTTCCAACTTGCAGAAAAGTTGCCAGAATCAGACTAATTCAAAGAAAACACATACACTTTTCTTTCAGATTCCTCTATTAAATTTTACCCCATTTGTTTTATCAATTGCTCTCTTTCTTTGTGTATGTACACGTGTACTCACACACACACACAAACACACACATAAGTATATTTCTGGGTTTTTTGAGAGTAAATTGCATACACTATGACCCATTACCTCAAAATACTTCAGTGTATATTTCCCAAGAATAGGGATTTAAAAAATTTAATCACAATATACTTTTTATCTAATCTACAACCTATACTCCAATTTGCCAAATGACCTAATATTTATTATTCCTTGGAGGGTTTAAATTACCTGTAGTACAGGAGCCCGTCTAGGATCACTTACTTCATTTAGTTGTCATGTGTTTTTAGTATAATTTAATCTGGAACATTTCCACAGCTTTTTGTCTTCTGTGATACTGACATTTTTGAAGAATTCAGTCAACACCTCTCTCCCTTTTATAAATAGAACAATCTTCATTTAAAGTTTGTCTGATGTTCTCTCATGATTGAATTCAGATGTGGATTCCAGGCCGGAATACTACATAAATGATATTGCTTCCTTCACAGGGTATCATTTTTGAAGGCACACGTTGTTCATCAACCCTTTATTGGTGAGGTTAATTTTCATAACCCAGTTAAGAGGTTGTCCAATTTTTTCACTGCCTAGCTACAATTTTTTCCCTTGCAACTAATGTGCAATCTGTGAGGAGATATTTTTAAGACCAAACACACATCCTGCTCTTAATAAAAATTTCTCCTAGCTTTAGAATCCAATGATAATTCTTACCTGAGCCATCTTCACTGTGATGATTGAAAAATGATGGTTTTCCAATTTCAGAATTCCTTTCACATTTATCAGTTGGCCCATGGCATTCTACTGCAAGGAAGACACCTCCTTGTCTGTCTGTCTATCTATCTATCTATCTATCTATCTATCTATCTATCTATCTATCATCTACCTATCTATCATTATCAGTGTGGATACATGGACTCATTTTTTCTCAGTGGTTTATAATTTATTATTTTTCTCAATTATTTTGCACTCAGATTGTCTCAGGTTTGACCAAAGGGGGCACCTTCAAGCTGGCTCCCAAGTTTTGGTGACATGCCTCTGAACATTTCACTTTCTGGTGTAACCAGACATTTCAGGCTTATCTTGTGCCTTCCCTGCCTTTCCTTTGGAATCAACCATTTATTCAAGGAACACTAGTTCCTTTCAGTGGGGAATAATATGGGACACCAAGATCTGAATGCTAAGTATGCTCATTCCTACTGATGTGTCTTTGTTTCTAAGCTCTTTTGACAGATAGATCTAGGAAATACATGCATGTGTATACACATATTCACACACATAAATACATGTACACATCACACACATATGCATACAGATATACATGTGCAATTATACATACATATACCTGGTTTAGAAACCTTGAATTTATATTTATTTCATTCCATTCTTGCATGGTTTCTTTCTTGCCTTCTCTCATTCCATATTTGTATATTCCTTCTTCCACAATGAACATCCTGTCTCCCATCAACAGCAGCACATTTTCTCATTTGATCAATCATAACGTATGTCTGAAATAGTTTCACTGTTACTTGGACACAGTGGTCCCCCATTGCTGCCTGTCAAAAATGAGTAGACTCAGTAATTCTATGACTACTTATTTATACAAAAGAGAGAAACTCGTTTTCCACAAAAAGTCTTGTGCAAGAATGTTTGTAGCAGTTTTATTCATAGTAGCAAAAAATTAAAAACAGCCCAGTTGTGTTAGCAAAATAATGGATAAATAAACTGTGCTATATTCCTACAATGAATATTGCTCAGCATTGAAAAGGAACACACTACTGCTGTATGTAACAGAATGGATGAATCTCAAAAACATTGTGCTGAATTTAAAAAGGGCAAAACTAATCTATGGTGATAGAAACCAAATCGCTACTGGCTTTTGGTAGGGGTGGGTTAGGGCAGGACATTGACTGGGAAGGGGCATGGAAAAACTTTCTGGGATTAAGGAAATGTTTTGTATCTTTATCAGGTGTAAGTTATATGGATGCATGCACTTGTCACAACAGATTGAACTCTACCCTTAAAATTAGTGCATTTCACTGTCTATAAAATACCCCTCAATTTTAAAAATTGGCTGGAGTAGAGTAAAGATTGCCCCTTTTAGCTGAGACTAGAACTCCTTGATTGAAAACTGTGTTGTCTCCTGAATTGCCTCATTTCTGATCTTCCTTCCTCATAAATCTTCTGGCCCCTGAAGGCATTTGAATTTGCTGCCCCTGATCAATACTTTTACTTCCTTTCATTAACCAATTCTTTCCTTCTTATTATTATTTCAAATATACAAAGTAGAACATAGGTTAGAATTTCACAGTTAATTAAATGACATTATCAACTGTTTTAGATCTGATCAATATACATATATCGTTTAATGTAGGAAAGACCTGCACGCAAATGGAAAATGTTTAGATAACACTAAATTTTAGATTAATCCTCAGTTTAGGCCTTTGCCTATCTGACATAAAAACAAAACCAAAAACAAACAAACAAGCAAACTGCAGTGTTGTCAGATCTTGCCAATTGAAGAAATTGATTTCTAACATGAAATGATCGAATAGCACTCCAATGAGGAAATGATTTTCTCAGAGTTTCTCATAGATTCTGGTGCAGACCACGCCCTTCATCTTACATTCCTTAAAAAAGAGGAAGATTTAGTTGAGTATCTAAAACTCAAACCAGAGAACATCAAATTTATAATAAAAATAGAAATTCATGATAACTTTTTGCAATGGATGAATATGCTAGTTAACCTGATTTGATCATCACACATTATAGTCATGTACTGAAATATAACTCTGTACACCATAAATATGTACAATCGATACATGTCAATTAAAAAATAACTGAATTTTAAAAATTGAAATTCAAAATAAACTTATAAGATTACATTTAGGAAAGGGTAAAATATCAGTATGTCAGTCTGTAGTAATTCAGAATTATGACCGTTGAAATAGGAAAGACCGTTTTAAAGTAGATCTGTGTTACTGTAAAAGAATTTTTTTGAAAGTGGCAAGTTTTTATGTTTAATTTGTATGCATTTAAATCTACTAAAACTATCTGCACATTTGCATTACCTCGGGGACATTTAAATATACTGTTGCTTCTCCCCCCGCCCAGAGATTTGCATATAATTGTTTTGTGTTGGGGCTCCCATACTGGTATTTACTCCCCATGTAAATCTACTGCACAGCAAGGGCTAAGAACCACTGTACCGAAGAAACAAACATTCAAAACATTTCATTAGTCTGTTTATATTAAATGTATGTGTTAATTAGTAAGCGCAAAGCCTCAACTTTAGAAAACTCATTGGAGGTCATCTACTGTAAACTTTGTCATCATTCTTATCTGCCGATTAGAAAAGGTCTCCAATGAGTTCAGCTTGCATTGTTGACATGCTAGTCTAAGTTACTATGTATTTTTGAAAGCAAAATACTTAGATATCTGCAAATATTTTACAATTGAGCCTTTCAGAGTGTATTTTGCTTTTAAAATATTTAGACTTGCTTTTTCTTCGTGAGTACAAACTAGTAAGATTTATCCAAACTTTCTTCAACTTTACTACCATTTTTAGGTATTGTTATTTCTAAAACAACAAATCGGCCTTTTTATTTCTAAAATCCTGGGCCAGTACTTGAAGTACATAAAGAGAGTCTTCCATGGTTTAAATACCACTCAAGCATTAACTCTGACTTTATTCTCAGCCATTTTTATTCATTTGTATTCCAGAGAACTAAATATACTTTGAAAATAATACAATCGATTTATTTATAAAGCATTATTTCTCTATTTAGAAGTGAAAATACTCTTACCACTACCATTTTTCCATCCACCAACTTCCTCTTTATGGTTGTCTCTTTGCCATCCCATTTCTGCACTTGATTCAATGAGCCTCTCTCCAGGGTTACAATGCTCTGCAAAGACAAGTTCATATAATCGACTTGACTGGACTTTGGTTGATTAAAGAAGCAAAACATTCAATATTGAACTATATCTATAATAGATGTCTCATGAGGCACATTCATTTTCAATAGAGTGCAGTCTACCCTTTAAACACTAGCAGGAATAATCCTCTTTTTCAAGCAGTCAACTGGGCCAACTTTGAAGAGAAATATTAAAGATTACCTTGGTTTTCCTATTGTCAGCTGTGGTTTCTTCAAATTCCTGGCCTAGCCTGAAGGAGATTTCTGTATTTTTAAAGGTACTTTCAGTTCGTATTGTTATAATATCCCCTTTCTTGCTGATGATCACTCTGGGTTTGGCCAAATTTCCCAGTTTTCTGGTGGCTAACCCCACACCTGAAAATCAAGATAGTGTTAGAATTGTGTTGACCAAGAGCGCATACCTGGAGAAACTGTGCATATCCCCTTTCTTGCTGATGATCACTCTGGGTTTGGCCAAATTTCCCAGTTTTCTGGTGGCCAACCCCACACCTGAAAATCAAGATAGTGTTAGAATTGTGTTGACCAAGAGCGCATACCTGGAGAAACTGTGCTGGCCACATTCTGTGCTCAGTGGTGCCCTAGGTGTGCAGGTGGCAGGTTGTATCACTTAGTAATAAGAGCTTCCTTCTATGTGTCATCAGCCAATGGGAATACATGTCTAGTACTTGAACATTTAAGGTTTTTTTTTATTACAAAAGTAATGTCTGCAGATTTTAAAGAGTAAAAGGATTCAGCCAGAATAGTGCAGTTTGTCCACTTTTACCACATTTAATCCTACTCCCCATTGAAAATCACTAATTATAGATTTGTATGAAACATTCTAGATATTTTAATTTGCACATAGAAATACTATAGCTATGTATTTTTAAATGAAAATATGACATATAAATATTGTCCCATGGTATTTTTCCCTTTCTAATATATTATGGGTATAGAAAAGAATTCTCATATCTTTGATAGAATCTCCTTTCTGAAATTTTGTGGCTCCTAAACCCAGCTGGTAGAAAAACCCTGTCCATCTTCCTTCAAGATATGTATCATTACAAATGATCACAGATAAGTAAAATGATCTTTTAAAACTTCTACATTTGAAAAGCAAAACAAAATTAGTCTCTTACGTTTTATTACTATTATTACCACGACTGTATAGGTATACATGAAAACAGAAAAATGTCAAATAAGAAATATGTGAAAGAAAAACTAGTTTCCTAAGGCTCTAGTTAGACATCCCAATGCCTGGGTTTACTTTTTCTCTATTAGGAAAACAAAAACAGAGACAAAAACAAAAAAACCCAAAACCTTTTATATCTATGTCTACACTAAATAAAAAGTAAAAAGTTACAGGTAATAAACTGTGAACTATATTTTTTATTCTAATTCTGTTTAATCTTCTGTTGTTATCTTATGGTTTAGTATAATGTTTTCTAAACTAAATCATAGTCTCTGGGATAGAGCCCAAGAATCTGCATTTACCACTTATGCATCCTAAAATTTGAAAACAACGGAAGAGTTAGAGGGGCCTTCATTGAGACTTTCTTATATTTTGCTTTTTTCTCAGCTGTAAAGTGAAGTCTTTAAATATAACCAATCTCAAAGTATGGATCTATCTCCATAAGTTCTCATTCCAGGCAACAATGACACAATTTTGCTGATTTTATGTAAAAATAGAACCATTTATACATACTTTCTAAACAGTTAAGTAAAGCTACATGCATTTTGACAAGCATGGCAACCTGAGGTCATTGGCTTTACTCTCTATTATATTTACACAGCTCTGGAAACTTCCAGAGACTCTTCACATCTATTGTGCTCATATCCACAGAACATTCTCTAGAAGTAGAATAAAATAAAGTTGTTGTAACATCTCCATCTACTGCGCCAACTCCAGGGAAGTCTGATGTTACTGTAACTGAGTTTGAACTCACTTCCTCAACCCCATTTATTTTTCTCTTGATAACTTCCCTAGGCTATGAACATCCTATTTTAGGAACCATTTTTGTTTTTCAAACTCTCTGTATCTATATGATTAGGTAATAATGGACATCCTAGAGGTAGAAAGGAAAAACTTTTAGTTTAGCTAAACATCAAAATTTTAAATTGAGGTTTTCTAGTATCTGCAATATATTCAGCTCCTTATTTTATAAGCATTTTAGTTATAAAACTAGCTTTCAGGAAAGCCAGAAAATGGGTTGCCTAAGCTTCTAAAATTTCTTTCCTCTGGGTCTGCAATCAAAAACTTATTGGTATGGAACTGCCTTTAAAATCAGTGCGAGCTCCATGCATTTAAGTAGTTCTCACTTAAATTAAAATCTATTTAAATTACCACAAATAAAATGCAAACAAATTATCTGAATGACACAGCAGAAGATCAATCCCAGGAGAGGACTGTATTTCAGCCTGTGTGAACTTCCTCAGTCTCTTGGAAAAGGTGTTAGAAGGAAATGTCATGCAGCTTCCTTAGAAAGAATCCTCTCAGGCAGAGCAACAAAAAGCATTTCTTACCCAGAGCTTTCATGTAATCATCAAAGTGCTCACTGGAGACGAGTTTCCAGGTGCCCAGGAATTTTTTGCTCATTGTGATAGATGAGAGTTCACCACAGATCTAGGTGGGATTCAGGAGACCCAGATGAGATGCCGAGGCCTCGGAAGATTCTTTTCAAAGATGTCCAAAGCACATGACTCTCACAGAGACCCAATGGGGAAAGGCGGTGTCAGGACTGAGCAATGAACGGTCTTCAATCATCCGCTGCCCATCCACTAGGAAACAAGAAAACCCCACATAATATTTCCTTTTGTCTTCAAAAAATCTTATAAAAATGAATGAGAGTACTATTTCAACCTTAGAAAAAATTCTGGTTGATCTTATAAGAGTGCTTAGGTCTTTAATGCTTTGGAAAAGACTCTATAAATTATATGATCATGAATGAATGTGTGTGTGTTCAGGCATCTTGGTAACTCTCAGTCCTGAGTCTGCACAATTAAGAATTCTTATTGAAAGGGAAGAAAGAGAGGAAAATGTCCATGAGTATTGTGATAACAGTATCAAGTATGTTGTGGGAGAGAAATGCCGGGAGCAGTGTGAGGAAGTATTCATAGGTAAGGGAGGCTTGGCATAGCTCACATATCCCAGGCAAGCAGAGTAGGCAGACAATGAGGGGTCAGTCTGTTACAGCAGAGGACAGAAATTGTATTCATATGAGAGGACAAGAAGCAGCACTATAACATGCTCTTTGACCATGACAAAGATTTTCATCTACAAAAACCTTAAGTCTGAACTCAGCAGGTTCTTAGTTACTATAACATCTTTGAGTTTAATTCATTTAAAATAAATTTACATTAGACTGTAGCCTTATAACCCCAAGGTCACAGGTTTGGATCCCCATACTGGCCAGCTGCCAAAATAAATAAATAAATAGATAAATTACACAGTTTTATAAAAAGAAGATGCTCTTCTTAGTAGTAGTATAAAAATAATACTAATGTACAGTGAGAGCTCACTATGGGCTAGTCACTGTACTAAGTGCTTAATGCCAATTATCTCATTTAATTCTCTAAACATCCCCCAAAGTTAGGTATTATTATAATATCCATTTTACAAATGAGAAAAACAGAAGCTCGGAGAGGTTAGGAAATTTGCTTCCAAAACTCGAATAAGGAGAGGCAGGATCTGAACCCAGCATTGTTCCCCAGTGCCTAGGCTCTGGACCATTATCTTACTCTGCTCCTACAATACCATACATGCACAGAGGCCCTGGCCAAAGATCAGAAGATACTGATACCACCATGATTGGCTAGCAATAATCATTCTCTTCTCAAAAATCTAGAGAGATGAACATGAAGAGATCCAGACTACCATGGTACATCAGAGCCGCAGTCTTTGACAGGGGGGAGCAAAGGTAAATCCACTTTGAACATGTGCTGCTCTTGGGAATGCCTAATTGCTGTCATATGTTTTCCTAGCAGGTTTTTTGCATTAGCATTAATTCTGGCTGTGAGACAACTGTATTACCAGGTTTTGTACATTTCATGTACAGATTGGCACTCTTTACAACAATGATAAAATCTCATGATCAATTTGCTAGTAACAGGTGGAATCATTGACTTCAAGGGCACAGGTAACCTAGAACCATAGTTGTGCTATAACTACTGCAGTTACGTGGTTAGGATTTAAGATAAGTAAAAAATGTGGAATCATACACAGTGGGCCCAGGTCTCATTTTACATTAGTGGCGGCTGGAGAACTCATAGTAGGAATGAAATACTGACTAGAAAATTTCAGTATCCCAGCTAACCAACTAACCCAATTCTAGACCCCAGAGAGTGAGTGTAACTGGAGGGAGTATATTGTACTGGGATAGAAAAAGCAACTATGAAAGAAAGGGCTTTTGATTAGTGGATATATTATTTTCTTTTCCAAAACACTTTATAAAAATGATGGTATCACCTGTACCTCAAAAATTGTTTTGTCAGCTCTACTCTATCAAGAAGTGCAGCACTCAACATTTAGGTTTTCTGCCTAGATCAATGAAGGACTCTCAAACCCTTCCACTGCAGCTGAGCCTTTGCATTCAGAGGGACTATCACAGTAGAGCTGTGTGGATGTGCAGCAGTCTCTATATTGCACATAGGAATAACAGTAGAGTTTAAAGCATAAACACTGGCCATATATTGCCAAGGCAGAAAGATTATAACTTTGAAGCAATTTTAGACCAAAAGAAGAATTTTCTGCTTTAGGCTTGTCAGCAATTATACTTGACTTCTAGAATTGACCAGATGAATTTGGACCAAGATGAGATTTTGAGACCTGTATGTGGGTCAAAGGCACCAAGAACAAACATTGGGGAAAAGACTGCCTCTTCAATAAATGGTGCTGGGAAAATTGGACATCCATATGCAGAAGAACAAAACTAGACCTGTACCTCTTGCCATATACCATAATCAACTCAAAATGGGTTAAAGACTTAAGTATAAGACCCGAAATTATAAAACTACTAAAAGAAAACATAGGGGAAACACTATAGAAAGTAGGACTGGGAAAAGACTTTATGAATAAGACCCCCAAACACAAGCAACACAAGAATAGATAAATAAATGTGATTATATCAAACTAAAAACCTTCTTCACAGCAAAGTAAACAATCAACTAAGTGTAAAGACATCCTACAGAATGGGAGAAAATATCTGCAAACTATGCATCTAACAAGGAATTAATATGCAGAATATACAAAGAATCAAACAACTACACAGAAAAAAAAAAAAGAAATAACCCAATTAAAAAATGGGCAAAGGAGCTGAACAGACATTTTTCAAGAAAAGACATACAAATGGCCAACAGGCACTTGAAACAATGCTCAACAATACTAATCATCAGGGAAATGCAAATTAAAACCACATTGAAATATCATCTCACCCCAGTTAGACTGGCTATTATCAAAAAGACTGAGAATAACAAATGCTGACAGGGATGCAGAGAAGGGAGAACTCTTCTGTACTGTTGGTGAGACTGTACATTTGTACAGCCAATGTGGGAAACAGTATGGAGGTTTCTCAAACAGCTATAGATAAATCTGCCATAAGATCCAGCAATCCCACTACTGGGTGTATACCCGAAGGAATGGAAATCATCATGTCAAAGGGACACTGCACTCCCATGTTCATTGCAGCTGACTCAACTTAAATGTCCACTGATGGACGAGTGGATAAAGAAAATGTGTTATATATACACTATGGAACTCAACCATAAAAAAATGGTACTTTTTTATGGTACTCAACCATAAAAAAGAATGAAATTCTGTCATTCATAGTAACATGGATGAGCTTGGAGAAAATCATGTTAAGTGAAATCAGCCAGGCACAGAGGGAAAAATACTGCATGTTCTCACTCATAACTGGGAGCTAAGAGGAAAAGAAGGAAGGTAAGAAAGACCACAGTAGTATGTCGGACTTGCAAAGAGAGATCTAGGGTTGCTGGGGGTGGGATGGGGTCAGGAGGGAAGGGGGTATTGAGAAGAGGATGGGTGGGGAACATGGAAAATAATTGCAATTCAAGGTGATGGGCATGCTGACAGTACTAATCTGATCAGCACATCTTGGACACAGGTGCTGTTGGTCAGCTCTGTGACCTGTGAATCTGTATAATCAATAAAATAAATAAATAAATTGAATGAATTGAAAGAAATAGCTCTTTACATGCAAAAATATGTCCTATAGAATTAAAAAGCCCATAAGATAATATTATAAACAGCAATAGATTAAAAAATTTTTTAAATTAAAAAAAATGTATATTGACAGAATAAAATAAAAATTTAAAAAATAAAATAAATAAAATTAAATTAAATTTAAAAGAAATTCACAAATTTCTTAGAAAACACAATTTATCAAAAATAATGCAAAAAGAAGTAAAAATCCTGAATACTCCCAAATCTATTAGCATTGAATTCATAATTAAAATCCACCCCACAAAGATACCCCAGGCCCATAAGCTTCACCAATCAATTCTTACAAATATTTAAGAAAAGAATAATACCAATCTTACACACAATGTTCTAGATATCATCATTTAACAGTTACTGCAATGGCAATTTTTATTAAATTTGGATATTATTTGGTAAATATGTATGTCATCCACTGAAGTCTTGATTCCATGTGAATAGGTACAATATGTGATTTTGCTCATGCTGCATTCCAAGTACATAGCACCGCTTATGCACACAGTAGGTAATAAATAAACATTTGTTGCCTGACAATGAATGAAGAAAATCCAGCATTTTATACTTATGAGGGTTTTTGTTTGCATTAAATCAGAAATAAATATTATGAAAGCATCTAAAATTAGTGCTTATGGTTAATAAAATTGCTCTCCTAAATTCTACTCTCCTTTCCCCCCACTGCCTTCTCTTCCCTCCCTTCTTCATGCACTCTCGAAGCATGGAAAGAGCAAAGGTTTGGGAGTTATACCTATACATAAAACTGAGTTGGAAGACCCATTCATTCATTTGCTCATTTCTTTAGTCAATAGTGAAATCAGATGATTCTTTCCATGTTCAGGCTTACATGATCTTATGACACTAGGAAAGTGCACATAAGCTGATTCCAAGATTTGTTTTACAGTTTCTCACCTGCATAAATGCAGACAATTATTCAACCCATCTTTATTGAACTGTGATAGTACTGGAGATAATATGATGAGTGAAATAGTAACAGTTCCTGCCCTCATAAGCCTTACACCCTAGTTAGGAACATAGGCATTAAACAAACATTCAGAGATATGTGATATTATTATTATTGTTTGCAGATGGAGGCGGTGAGAATGCCAGTAAAGAGCCTATTGACCATTACAATGTAGAAAGATACCTTAAGTTATTGCTTAGACATCATCCTGAGACTGATGATCTGATTCATCTTTAGAACTCAGCCACTAGGGCATCTGGTGCTGTTGCCAGACAGCTATTTGACATAAGGTGACAGTGGCACTTCAGGCTTGATATTCCCCTCTTCTGTGTTTCAAGTAAGTGTTTTTTCCCCTCAGTTTAACAATGCCAAGATTAAATTCGCTTTCTTAGTGCAAACCATTTCTTGTAATTTTCTCAGCTACCCACGAATATTTGCTCTTTGGGTTACTATGGTGACAACTGCATTTATGCTTCCCCAAAGGTAGTTAATGGCTTTTCTTTTGTTAAATGGCAATAAGGAAAGGGAAGAAGTAGTTTATGATTCCTCCAAACAATGCAATTAGCTTTGATTTTTGGCTAAAATCTAACATGCATGGACTCTTTTTCAATGGCTAGTCTAAGATTTCACATCATTATTCCTAATACAACACCTAAGAATTGGAGATACTTACTCACGGGGGAGGGAATAAGAGGCAGGATTCCTGCATTGCAGTTTCTTTCTCTGGTCATTATAGCATAGACTGAATTTCCAATAGTTTTTCTACTCTATTTGCATTTCCTTTTAGAGAGAAAGTGATATTAACACTCTCCAAACACATCCAGGCAAGTTGTACTTTCAGGCATTAGCACAAAGACCGGTAGGAGAAACTTTTCAGGATTTATCCATCTGCTCCCATAGTACTGATGGAAGAAAGGAATCTCTTAGAAATAATTCACTTGCAAAATAGATTTCAGAGTAGGTGAAGTTAGATCAGAAAATCAATTTAATTCATGTTTAAACTGTGCTTTCTTTTATTCATGCCAACCAAGCCCTTATTCCCTCAAACAATTGAAAACTAATTTTGTAGTTAAATTCCAGCCTAAAACATGCTCATGACTGAGGATACACTATAAAAATGAAATCTCTTAAGTTTTACATTAACTCAAAGTAATGCTCCCTGTTGCAAGGAATTCCAAGATTTTAGTGGCTTAACCCAGAAGTTTGTCTTGCTCAACATCCACTCAGTCTAATGTAGGCTCTCCTAGTCTATGGGTAGCTTTTCTCCATCAGGTGAGTCAGAAGTCTTGGATCCATTTATCTGTGCCTATGCTACCTCCTTGGGTTTCACAGTCTTCTCTTCCAAGCAGGCAGGCCCAGGATTGTCTCTTAACTGTCTTGACCTAGATGTGGCACACATCACTTTCACTCAGATTCCAATGCAAAAAGTAGTCAAAAGGCTCTGTGGAGATAGGGGAGAGACTGGGCAGTGTGGTGCCTGGCTTACAGCCTCTTACCAGCAACAGTGCTATGCTATAGAAGGGAAGCCCCAGATTTCTAGTGGGTAATTGACCATCTCTGTCACAGGGCATTCAAATCATGGTGCACAGAGTCCTGACATTATTTCTTAATGTAAAAAGATAGAATGCTATAGTGAATTTGAATTAAATTCTCAACTAGTTTTATCACTTTTTATCATCTCCAGCTCCCTTACAGAGGCTGATTAAGAAGGCACTGGCCCACACTCCCCTTTGCCCAGGACACCACCACAGGGGTTGAAGCCTCTGTGACTTCTGAAGAGCAAGCATGGTTACATTTTGTACACTCTTGAGTTCCTTAGGAAGGGGAAAGACAAGTTCTGTGCGGATGACTGTCATAGCCACATCCAGCAGATGCGTGGTCAGCACTGGGCTCATGACTTCTAGTGCACATCTGCATGCTCAGTGGTCTTCAGGGTTTAATATGACAGCCCTAGTTCCTTTTGTTGGCCGGGGATTCAGTTCATGCTCCAACACCATGCTTTAGTACTTGTGTTCATTATCTTTCAATTTCATCCTTACTAAGGTAAACATAACTTCCAGTTAGCCTAGGACAATCCCAGTTTATGTCTGCTGTCCACATGTAATTCTTAATAGTTTCCCTTTACACTTTTAACTTCTCAACCAGTTTGGACGACAAATTACATGGACATCCTACACGAGTGCATATTAAACATGACTCTTACGTCTGACCACTACTATCTGTAGATGCACTCAGTATTTTAGGCTTTACCTTTTAATTTTACCTCCATTACTCTGTTTTGCTGTAAGCCCTGAGCACAACCATTCCTGGCAACAGTGTCTGGTGAAACTATTAAGAATATAATAGTTACATTCTTACTAGGCATTTAGAAATTCAGGACTGACATTTGGCTCAGTTGTAAACATTGGTGACAGGTGCACTATCCTGATTATTTTAAGTGGATTTATGGAGAAGTGAGATAATGATTTTTAAATGCTTTTCGATAATTACTCAACCGTGGTGTATAATGTCCAGGCTCTATTTTGTGCTCTCTCTCTCTCTCTACCTATCTATCTACCTGTCTATGTATCTTCTAATCTATCTATCTGCTTTAAGCAGGGCTAGGCTTCTGCAAAAATAAAGATCAGCAATGTTGGTTTTCAGCACCTGTGCTGCTCATAGTAGGTTCCAATGCTATATATATATCTCCCTTGGAGGTCACATGAATTTCCACATGTCTTTGGTAGAATGCCTTAACTTAAATGCAAAGGGTCTTATGGTGAGAACTCAAGGGCTATGGAAGTCAGGTGGGCAGAAGACAGAGGAGACTTTTGTATTGTTACAATCACACCATAGGCAAGTAGCTTCTTGCCTCACCAATTTATCAGATTGTTCCTAACCCTCATTAGTGAACAACTTCAAAACTGCACTTAATTTGATGCTTTTATTAAACAAATTTATATTGAGAATTTTTAAAAATCAGTGGCCCTGAAGTATATCTTCTCAAGTATCAGTTTCCTGTTAGTGAACAAGTTTCATTGTTGTAGACCCTTTCTTCACACCTTTTCATAGATTCTGGTGCTGACAACATTATTCATGGTACATTCCTAAAAACAAAGAGTGATGATCTATTAGAGTCGGTAGATGACAGATTAAACTTTCCCTGCCCCTTTCTCCCCAGACCAAACCCTCAATTCAAGGTACAAAAACATAGTAGCTTGAAAAGTATGTATCACATAGGAGCATATAAAAATTTCAATTTAAAGAAAACTCACCACTACCATTTTTCCATCTACAATTTTTCTTTTGATCGTTGTCTCTTTGCCAAGCCATTTTTGGACCTGAATCATTGTGCCACCATCTAAGTTTATAATGCTCTATAAATGCATGAGGGAAGCAGTTAGAAGTAGCAGTTCAGTACATTCTAACCTACACAAAATGAGACATCTTCTTTTTAATTTCTATTTTGAAATTCTTTTCTTCAAAAATCCTCACTTCTATTCTTGTTATAATTTAATACCAAATACCACCAAACTAGAAAAAGGCTCAAGAGATTACTCAATTAATGCTCTCTACCAGGCAAACAATACCTAAACTATCTGTGCTAAATTGTTTCATTTGATAGGAGAGGTCTTCAAAAAGTTTATGGAAGGATTTGTCTTATCTTTTACTTTTTGAAGCATCCTCTTTTATACAATGACAAAGAGATATCAGGAAAAAAAGTGAAAACAATTTGAATGTTTTACCCTGTTGTTAACCATCTGAGTAATTAGCAAAAGAATTGACTTTAGAGATATGCAGCTATTAACAGAACAAGCTCAAACAGACCTGGGAATAAGTACGTTAAAATACATAGAGTAACCCATGCCTAATCACCTCCTAGTTTTTTCTAGCTTTTTTCTGATTGTTGAACACCAGGAAGACTTAGTTCTGACCTTTACTTTCCGGTTGTCTGCTGTGGTCTCATCAAATTCTTCCCCCAGCTTGAAGGAGATCTCAGTGTTTTTGAAAGGACTTTCTGTTCTTAACTTTATCACTTCTCCATGCACACTAATAGTGATGGTTGGCTTCACTAATCCTGCCACGTTCTGGGGTGCAAAATCCACTCCTGTAAGACAGAGAAAGCCACACACCTTACCAAGACATTTGGGAAGAAGTGTTAACCATTTTAAAAATAAATAAATAAATAAATTTATTATTATTATTATTTTACATTCTAAGATGTTGCAGAGCAGTTGGGGGAGGGGGAGAGGGAAAGGGGAGAAGGATAAGGTGGGAGGAGGAGAAAGCGGGCATGGCCAAGGCCTGTGGCACGCCCCTCATTCCTGCAGGGGAGCCCAGGGGGTTTTCAGTGGCAGCTCATTCATAGCTGGGCTGGATGCAGATGCTGGCAGGGTATGGGTGAGGCCCTCAGCACCCCCACTGCCCTGGCTCAGGAGCCCAGGGTGCTTCTGGCAGCAGCCTGGTGGTCATCGCTGGGCTGGATGCAGATATCAGGGGGGCATGGCTCAGGTCCTCAGCCTTCCCCCCACCCCATTTTGGAAGCCTGGGGGTCTTCTGGAGGTTTTATAGGTGTTCTTTGGTGGTGTTAGACCTTTACCGGTGTCTCTGATCTGTGAGTTTTTTGTTTTTTCTTTCAGTTCTGTGATCGATTATTCACTATTCCCACCACTTAAACTCCACACTGGAACTAATTTGGTTACTTCTAAAATGGGGGGACTTCCTGTGGGAACCAGCACTGTGGTTTAGCTCTGTGGTTGAGCTGCTGATTCCCTGGGGAAGGCTTTTTACGCAGATCAGGTTTTAATTGTTGACCTTGTAATGACTTCTGGGTCTCTGTGAGGTCTGGTACACCTGGGTTGTGTGGAAACTCTGGTCTGGGCCTGAGTTTTTTCAGCAAACTGTATCGTTGCAGTTCTATATTCCTGACCAGGCTCCACTGAGTGGGCCTGTGCTGACTGGGGGACAGATCAGCTGTCCATGTTGTGCCCCAGTGTTCCCCCAGTGGGTCCGTCTCCCCTACTGCCTGTGCTCCAAGCACTTCCCATGGGACGGGCCGTGTGCTGATTCCTTGTGTTGACTCAGTGGCCTCTGACAGGTTCTTTTTTTTAGTTGTCTCTGGCTCCTTGCTCCTATGTGGCTCCACAGGAACCCTATTTGTGATCTTGCTGGCCTGGGTACCACCAAGACCGTCTTCTCCCCTGCAGCCTCCAAGCAACTTCATATGAAGGGCACAGCTATGGCTATGGCTTTTACCAGCTCTTGCTCCGTGTGCTCACCAGGGCCAAGCTTGAAGTGGCTGGGGCTAGAAACAGTCGGAGCAGTCCTTTCTTTCTCTCATCATGGCTTCTCCCACCTTCATGAACTCTGGGTTTCTCCCCCTCTTTCCCTGAGCTCTAGTGGCCCCATCTTGACAGTTGTTGCTTTTTAATAGTTGATTGTGGGAGAGGGTGATGCTGGGGACTGGTCTATTCCACTATCTTGATTGGAAGTCTCAGTGTTAATCATTTTGGAAAGCACTTTTTGAAAAATGCATACTCCCCCCATTGAAGTTTTGAATAATGTACAGTAACTTCTTTTACGCTCTCTGTGATATCTGGATTAAGCCAGGTCCTCCCAGTCACAAGGTTATCTAGTAATTATATCTGACATTTTCAAAGGCTAACTTCATTTTCTGAGACCATTGTGCTTCATCTGAAATGCATATTTGTATGGTGACTTTCGAGTGGTCAAATGCTTGTGTGTCACCTCATGTTACAACAGTGCAGGAGGTGTTTGGCTTTGAGCCTGGCGCTATTGTTCAGGTTGGGGATTTTCTGTTGTCAAAATTAACTCCTTCAATAGATGGGCAGAAGTGCTGACTCCTTCTCTCTGTGTCGATATGGAACTCTTTGTTACATTCAGACTATGGAACTGATGTGACGCATCTCACTGCAGAGAAGCAATGTTAGACACATGGATCACAAAGAAGAGTGAGGCAGTTAAAGCTTGGACTGGAACCCTGCCACATGCTAGCGTGGGCATGTTATTTACTTTCTCTAATCTTCGGCTTTCTCAATAGTAAAATGTGGGTAACTATAGTACTCATCTCACATATGTGTTTAAAGATTGAGAAAAAGGACTTAGCATGGTACTGGCACAAAGTAGGTGCTCAGGTGTTATTCCTTCTTGTGTCATGCCTAACCCAGCTGCCAATCAAAACAAGTGCTACTCTGGCCACAAGCCCCATGTTTCTTATATGCCCTCACATTTTAATTCAAAACAAGTGAGTCTATAAATCCATGATGAGATAGGGAAACCTATTTCTTATTACTTCCTGAGAAAGTTTATACTGACTACAAAAGAAGAACAAATATTACATTTATAAGAACATTGACTTCTTATTATGGGGGGATAAGGGATTGTTGTTTTCTTGCCTAGAATGAGTAAACATAATTAATAGTGGTAAGTATCCACTGATCATTTCAGACAAGTTTTAAAAAATGTGAGGTAAGAAAACACTTGGCTTTGTATACAGTTTCTAATTGAAAGGAAGGTTTCTCTTAATTAAATATAAAAATATTAAGTAATTGTTCTTCTTCTCTATGATAGTTTAGCTGTCATAGACCCAAGTCCTTATAATTCACAATTAACTTGAGTCAGAGATAAAAGGATAGATAAGGTTTATACTTCTGAGAGTAAAAATGTTCTGTTTCTCACATCAAAATCCAGAATTCTTCAAAATAATGTTTTAGAAATATCTCTCACATATATAAGAACTCTAAAAATTCACCAACTAAAATTTTTGGTTTTTGCTACTGCTCCTTTAAAGTTATAACTTAAGACAAACCTTGAAACAAATTTCATTAATAAATTTAATTATAGATGATAATTACTGTCTACAGATTTGTAGTTGAAAAAAGGTATTCAATGAAATGACCAGCTAAAGAGAAACTCTATCTAGAGGTTAGGATAAAATATTTTCAAAAAGGATATATAGGCTTAAATATATGGATTATGACTAGAGAGAGATATTTGTGGGCTCAGTGTTCCAAAAAGAGACAATTATTAGTAGTAACAAGTAAAAAGGAAAAGTAGATTCATAAACTGTGTTAGTCTCATATGAATAAACCATAGGATCACAAACAAAAGAGAGAATTGTAGAAAAATTCATTGTGAAGTGCAAACCCAACTGCATCACGAAATGCTTCACCGGTCTCCAAATCTTGTAATATTTCTTACCCAGTTCTCTCATGTAATCCTCAAAGTTTTCACTGGACACCAGCTTCCAGGTCCCTAAGAAGGGCTCAACCATGATGGAAAGCTTGCTGAGAAGAGGTACTCACGACTGAAAACCATAGAAATGTAGGCTTAGTAGTGCCACCAGTAGCTTTAATTTAAACAGCATCTTCATCACGTGACTTTTTTGAGCTGACCAATGGGCTAAAAGACTAAAGATTCTAGGCACCAGCATTTGACTCACTTTAATGATGGAAAGCTTGCTGAGAAGAGGTACTCACGACTGAAAACCATAGAAATGTAGGCTTAGCAGTGCCACCAGTAGCTTTAATTTAAACAGCATCTTCATCACGTGACTTTTTTGAGCTGAACAATGGGCTAAAAGACTAAAGATTCTAGGCACCAGCATTTGACTCACTTTATCTCCAAGTTAAGAGACAGAAAATTAACATGTAAAGTTGAACTCAGGTCAACAATTATAGCTTCTAGCAAAGAGACTCACCCAAGAATCACCTGATAAGTATTACTTGTGAAATGGAGACGATTTTCAATAGAGATTAGCTTTTTAAACTATGAATACTGAGTCAACCCTGATGAAATATCCGGACAAATGTCTGATGAACACTGGCTGGGATGTTTTCCCACCCAAGACAAGGACATCCTTGCTTGGTCCACCTCAGCTTTTTTTGTTTGGGCAAGTCACAGTGCCAGAACATCCTTTTCATTAAAATAATATCTTCCCTTCCCTTCCTCGCAGCATTGATGGATTGATACTAGTTAATGTAACCGAAATGCCTACAGTTGCTTTGAGTGAGATTAGGTTATTATTATTATTATTACCATTGTTTTTAATCAAGGGTAATTGAGGACTGGGAAGAAAGGTCACAATTATCATTGAATAGTGGTTTGTGATTTAAGCCTTAAAAAGGAGGTGGAGCTCATGTCTGGAAAATTCATCTTCATGCTTACAAAGTAATCTTAACATGAAAAGATACCATTTAAAATTGTTAGGGCAAATTTTGGGAAGTTTGGGAGAAAAATGATGTTTGACATCTGCATTCTAAAAAATAGACAAAGACAGCAAATAATTTAAATCTCTGTGCAATTACTCGTGAAATCATCTTCTGCAACACAAGTAACAGAAGTGGACTTTGTAGGTACTGAGTTTACTAAGAAGGATTAGATTCAGGGGCTACAGATTTACATCACAGCTTTGAACTCCAGTTGTTTTGAAGATGCTGGAAAGTTACAGTGTCCAGAAGAAGAGTATTTATACTTTTATCTGCTTTGTGTAAAATATTCCTTCAACTCAGAAAAATATTTATTCAAACCATCTCTTCGTGGACAAAACAAACAAGAATTTGGTGTTTTGGCACCACAAAGTAATACTTAAGTGGGATAAAAAATTGCTTTAGGTAAAACCTTGTAAAGAAGAAATTTATAATGTGATATCTTTACAAGTGGAAAAGTTATTAAAATATCTAGAGGGCAATACAGGGTAAGCAAAATCCTAGAGTCAATTACAGGAGACTGAGACCCATGCTCAAAATAAATGCTTCAGCAGTTTTAGGTACATGCAGAGGTGATGTTCAAATGTAGGGCAAGTTACTAGACTTTGCTTTACTGGTTCTAGACGTGTATGCACTCTCTGCTTGGAAGTTAGCAAGCATGGCTATGCAGGTTTGCCAGGGGGGTGGTATGGCATGGGTCTGTCATTAGTGTAATCATCCTTGTGGTTCCAATTCTCCTGCTGTAGAGTGATTCAGACATCAATCTTGTGGTCCATTTTTGAACTCAGTTGGCTTATAAGGTGAAAGGTGAAGTCAATTTTTGGCTTTCATAAAATTTTCCTCCCCTATGAGAGAGCCAGAAGAAGAGATGGTTTCTCTTCTTCCTCCGCATGTTTTGCTTTGTTACATGTTGTTTGCAACTGCTGCATCCATTTTGTTGACAACTCAAAGATGGAGCCCAAACAAAGGATGGTAGAGCAGAAAGGTGAAAGCAACTGCAGCCACTTTAATTCTAGAATTATATCTTGTGAGTTCATAAATTCAATTACTATTTAAACAGTTTTGTGCCTAGTTTTTTTTTTTAACTTGTAGATTAAGCCTTCATAATTGATACACCTTTGTAAATAGCTTCACCAAATGGCTAATTTGAACCTTCACACAACCAAGTACATGTGTCATGTGCCATTGGCCTTGTGCACAGCATCCAACATCTCTTCCTCTGTGAAAGTGGGTCAGAGCTTGGTGATCCCTACAGTGTGATACAATTATACTTTTAATAGGAGTATATTAGAGATACAGAAGTATATAAGAAGTTTATAAGTATATCATAGTATTGTAACTAGTTATCCCCCAGCTGTCTTCTGAAATATTCTGAGTACATCAAGAGTGGAAAACATTTATTACTCACCCCTGTGTCCCTAAGACAGTGCCCAGAATATTGTAAGTGTTCAGTAAATGTTTTATAAGTGAGTGACAAAGGAATAAACATTTCTTTTTCTTTTTCTTTTTCTTTTTAACTGGCTGTTCTCCTCAATAATGTTCTTTATCTAATAGTGACTAAAGACTGGGTTAATACATTGTCTTCTCCTGACCTATGACAGGTCTTTCAATCTGGTCAATATCAGATGGAGGAGGGATTCTCAGACTCTCTTCATCTTTCTCAGTGTCTAATTATTACTGTGAAATTCTTCCTTCTTAGCTTAGAGTTCTCTGCTATTCCTGCTGCTACCACCACTAGCCTTTGGCACATTTATTTGATTATATAAAAAAGCAAGCACTATTTCTTCAAGTAAAAAAATTTAATCCTAGTGAAGAAACCAGAATATGGTAATTTGTTAAAGAAAAATTTGTTAAAATTACTTGTCTTATTTCCATGATGGGCACATTTATTTGATTATATAAAAAAGCAAGCACTATTTCTTCAAGTAAAAAAATTTAATCATAGTGAAGAAACCAGAATATGGTAATTTGTTAAAGAAAAATTTGTTAAAATTACTTGTCTTATTTCCATGATTGTTATAATGATTATTTCCCCACTATCTAATTTTTATATACTCCTCCAACATCTCATTTTCTATATGGTATTGACTTTCTTGTGACATTTAAGACACCAAGTAGTTTTTAATATTTTTTAATTTTGAGATGCCACATTATCCACTGATGATAGACATTGGTAAAGTTAAATATGTACTGGAAGGTACAAAAGTATTCTGAAACATATCTGGTAGTTTACTACTACACATTATTTCACACTAGATTTTATAAAGCATCTTAAGGTTTTTGTTTCCACATGCAGTGATACCTCCTCAATATCACATTCCTTACTGTATTCATTGATCAATTTTAATTATCTATTTTAATAGATGTCATAGTTAATACAATAATTTCAAGGTATATACAGTATTAAACCTGAAAAATGATTCAGAGTCATAACTTATTCTTTCTATTGAGAGAGAGTGAGCTATTTTTTGCTGAACCATTTGAGAGTAAGTTGAGAAATGTTGCCCCAATCCTCTCCAAATGAGGACCATTCCTATATTACCATAGTACACTCATCAAAATCAGGAAATCAGCACCAATAACAATGCCACCACCCAATCCACAGATCCCACTCAGACCTTACTAATTGTCCCAGCAGTATTTTTAATTCTTACCAAACCAAACCAAACACACACACACTCACAATATCCCAAACTTCTCTTTTCCTATTTCCTTTCTGGCCCAGGATCCTACTGATAATCATGTGTTGCATTCAGCCATCACATTTTTTTAGTGTCCTTCAATCGGGAACAGATGTTTGGTCTTTCCTTGTCTTTCATGACTTCAGACACTGGGTAAAGTTACTATTCTAAGCAGGAGGCTGGGTCATCTGCTCAAAACTGATGAGTAATTTTCACATAAAAACCAAAGTCAGTGATGCTTCAGACTTTGAAAGGAATATTTCTCAACCAAAAAATTACAGCCCAGAGACAGTAGTGGTGGGAGTTGGGGAGAGAGAGGGGATGTGCAGGCCCATTACTTCACTTTCCAAGGAGGAAGTGAGTGGCTCTTTGACCACTCATATATGCTTGAAGATATAGATAGATGCTATGCCCACACATTTGTCTTTCTGAGAAGTACCCCCTTGATCCTGCTTCTCTTCCTTTCAGAGTAGGGTCTCCTCTATGCTTCTGTATATGGGTTGGTAGAAGCAATGTCAGACAATGGAAAATTATGTGAGCTTCAAAGAGATTCCAGGCAGGAGCAATTAGAGAAATGTTACTTGAAGATATTGCTTGGATATATCATGACCTTAGTTTTATGGTGAAAATATAGGAATGTGAAATCTACTTATCTATCAAATTTACATTGAATTGGATCTTCTTACTCCACACCAACAGGAAAATAAGAATTAAACTTGAAGTATACATTTTTAAAAGTAAGTAAATTTACAAATGCAAATACAGAGAAGTAGCACCTAACTTGACTTTGTAAAGGATTAGCACAGAAGCACCATTAAGAGATGGAGAAGGCTCAAGAAGCAGGGAGTGGGGAAGAATGAATCTGCTCAGGAAGGACCAGAATGTAAAAAACAAACAAACAAGCAAAAACCCAGAGGCAAGAAAGAATATGTGAATTGGTATGATTGAAACAAGGAGCGTGAAGAAGACAACACAGAAATGATAGAACTGGAGCATTAGATAAGAAAAGGCAAGCATAAGACAGATTTATACATCATGCTAAGGAGACTTGATCTCTGGATGCAATGGGAGCCACTGAGAGGCTTTCATCAGTGAGTGTCCTGTCAGATTTTCACTGTGTAAATGCCATTCACGAAGTCTACAGGGCTTGGAAAAGGCAGGAGAAGAGACTTAAGAAGGAAACTTGTTAGGAGGATCCTGATAATTAGAGAAAAAAAATTATGCTGGTTGGCAGTGGGAATAAGAAAAGCAAACATATTAAAGAAAGTTAAAGTTAATAAATCCATATGAGTCTTTAAATAAAATTTGTGTTGTGGAGAAAGGAAGGAGTGAGTATTCAAGGATAATTTTAAGATTTCTGAAATGGGAAGTTGGATGAAACATCCTGAGGTGTCCAAAATAGGATGAGGAGCAAGTTTTAGGGAGTGGGGGAAGCAGGCAATAATAATAAGTTTAGTGTAGAACAGGTTGAGTTTAGGTGTCTGGGTCATCTACTTGGTCACATTCAATTATTTTTTTCTAACTCTACCTGTTGGGGTGAGCAGGACTGAAGCCATGTTGGGATCTAAAACTGTATGGGCTCTAAAAGATTTTTTAAAAGCATAGTTTTTTTCTTGGCATACATTTCTCTGAGTTCCCTCTTTCCCATGGTTAATATTTTGAACCTTGGTTACGTGCCAAGATGACATTATTTCCATGAATGTAAAGTTGTTTTCCAGTCGACCTGGAGCTGCAGACTTACACATACTATCTGAGGGAAACCAAGGAAGACATCAATAAAGCTATACTGATTCCACCCCTCCAGCAGCACCGTGAGATAACAGCAAGGACAAGATTAGAAACCAGACGGAGTCTTTGCGAGACTTTGCACCTGAGACCTTGCATGAAGCCCTCACTGCTCATATGCCCCTCCCTCCTGCTTTAAAACTCCTCAGTAAACCCGAGTCTTGGAGATGGCTTTAGCCTGGCCATTGTCCTTCAGGTTTACCGGAGAGATGGATTAGCTAACATCCCTCTCCTCGGGTCACCAGTATTCCTGAATAAAAGCTGACTTCCATTTTCACCAGCATTTGACTTTTGAGTGGTTTGCTTTTTTATGGGGGCAGGCAGCTGGACCTGTGAGTTTGGTAACAATTTGGGGGAGCCTCAGCCAGGATCTGAATGTGCCCTGTAACATCTCTTCTTCTTAGATGATATAATAACATTTAGGTGGGGGTGGGAGGGTGTTATTGTGATAGAATACACACAAAATATTATTTACCATCTCAACCATTTTAAATGTTCAGTTCAGTGGTATCAAGTACACACATGCTGTTGTGCAATCACCACTCCCCCATCTCCAGAACTCTTTTCATTTTGCAAAACCGAAACTCTATGCCCGTTGAGCAATAACTTTCCTTTCCGCTTTTCTCCCAGCCCCTGGCAACCACCATCCTGCCATATATCTCTATGACTTTGTCTACTCTAGGTACCTCACATAAGTAAAATCGTACAGTGTTTTTTCCTTTTGTGACTGGCTTATTTCACTTAGCATAATGTCCTCAAGGTTTACTCAGGTTTTAGCCAATGTCAGAATTTCCTTCCTTTTTAAGTCTGAATAATATTTCATTGTATTTATATATGTACACTACATTTTGCGTATCCATTCATCTATATGCTTGGATTGCTTCCATGTTTTAGCTATTTTTGTGAATAACTTGCTATGAGCATGGGTCTACCAATATCTCTTTGAGACATGGCTTTCAATTTGGCATTGGTATATGAGTATACCCAGAAGTGGAATTACTGGAACACAGGTCATTCTATTTTTAATTTTTTGAGGATACTGTTTTTTACAGTGGCTGTACCATTTTGCCT
This sequence comes from Galeopterus variegatus, assembly GCF_000696425.1. Classification (NCBI taxonomy): domain Eukaryota; kingdom Metazoa; phylum Chordata; class Mammalia; order Dermoptera; family Cynocephalidae; genus Galeopterus; species Galeopterus variegatus. The sequence goes on along the minus strand of NW_007728259.1, from coordinate 249,792 downwards.
TCCCACCAGCAGTGCACAAGGGTTCCAATTTCTCCACATCCTTGCCAGCACTTGTTATTTTCCATTTTTTGTTGATAATAGCCATTGTAATGGGTATGAGATGGTATCTAATTGTGATTTTGATTTACATATCCTAATAATTACTGATGTTAAGCATATTTTCATGTGCTTATTGGCCATTCATATATCTTCTTTAGAGAAATGTCTATTCAAGTCCTTTGCCCATTTTAATCAGGTTGTTTGCTTTTCTGTTAAGTTTTTAGTGTTTTCTATATGTTCTGTATATTAATCCCATAGCAGATATATTATTTGCAAATATTTTCTCCAATTCTATGTTGATAGTGTCCTTTGATGCACAGTTTTTTAATTTCCATGAATTCAATTTGTCTATTTTTTCTTTTGGTGCCTATATCTTTGATGCTTTATCTAAGAAATCATTGCCAAATTCAATGGCATGAAGTTTTTGCCTTATGTTTTCTTCTAAAACTTTGCTATGATCTAAATGTTTTTGTTCACCAAAATTCATATGTTGAAATCCTAGCCCCCATTATGATGGTATTTGGAGGTAAGGCTCTCGAGAAGTAATTAGATCATAGGGTGAAACTCTCAGGACTAGGATTAATGCCCTTATAAAAGGAATGCCAAAGAATTAGCTTGTCCCTTCTACCATGTGAGGACACGATGAGAAGGCACTATCTATGAACCATAAAGCAGGCCCTCACATGACACTGAATCTGCTGACATCTTAATCTTGAACTTCCCAGCTTCAAGAACTGTGAGAAATACATTTCTGTTTATAAGTTACTCAGGTTATAGTACTTGGTTACAGTAGCCCAAATGGACTGAGACAGTCTAAATGTCTGTCTGTATGCCAGGACCACACTGTTTTGATACTATAGTTTTTATTTATTTATTTATTATTTTTCAAAATTTTTTATTTTATTTTGTCAATATACAATGTGGTTGATTATTGTGGGCCATTACTGAAACCTCCCTCCCTCGTCCTTCTCCCCCCTCCCTCCCAACAACCTCATATCTGTTCGCTTGTCATATCAACTTCAAGGAATTGTAATTGTTGTGTCTTCTTCCCTTCCTGCCCCAGTTTATTTGTGTATTTATTTATTTATTTTTAGCTCCCACAAGTAAGTGAGAACATGTGATATTTCTCTTTCTGTGCCTGACTTGTTTCACTTAATATAATTCTCTCTAGGTCCATCTATGTTGTTGCAAATGGCAGTACTACATTCTTTTTTATAGCAGAGTACTATTCCATTGTGTAGATATAGCACAGTTTCCATATCCGCTCATCTGATGATGGACATTTGGGCTGGTTCCTACTCTTAGCTATTGTAAAGAGTGCTGCGATGAACATTGGGGAACAGGTATACCTTCGACTTGATGATTTCCATTCCTCTGGGTGTGTTCTCAGCAGTGGGATAGCTGGGTCATATGGTAGATCTATCTGCAATTGTTTGAGGAACCTCCATACCATTTTCCATAGAGGCTGCACCATTTTGCAGTCCCACCAACAGTGTATGAGAGTTCCTTTTAATCCGCAACCTCGCCAGCATTTATCATTCATAGTCTTTTGGATATTAGCCATCCTAACTGAGGTGAGATGGTATCTCAGGNATTAATCCTTTGTCAGATGTATATTTTGCAAATATTTTCTCCCACTCTGTTGGTGGTCTTATAACTCTGTTAATTGTTTCTTTTCCTGTGCAGAAGCTTTTCAGTTTGATATAATCCCATTTGTTTATTTTTCCTTTGGTTGCCCATGCTTTTGAGGTCATAATCATGAAGTCTGTGTCCAGTCCTATTTGCTGAAGTGTCTCTCCTATGTTTTCTTTAAGAAGTTTTATTGTTTTAGGGTGTATATTTAATTCTTTAATCTATTTTGAGTTGATTTTTAGTATATGGTGAGAAGTATGGGTCTAGTTTCATTCTCCTGTATATGGATATCTAGTTATCCCAGCACCATTTGCTGAGGAGGCAGTCTCTTCCCCAGTGTATAGGCTTGGTGTGTTTGTCAAAGATGTCAGAGGGCTGTAGGTGTATGGGTTGATTTCTGGATTCTCTTTTCTATTCCATCGATCAGTGTGTCTGCTTTTATGCCAGTACCATGCTGTTTTGGTTATTATAGCTTTGTAGCATAGTTTAAAGTCAGGTAGTGTTATGCCTTCAGCTTTATTTATTTATTTATTTTTTTGCTCAGAATTGCTATGGATATGCATAGTATTTTGTTATTCCATATAAATGTCTGGAAATTTTTTTCCATTTCTGAGAAAAATGTCATTGGAATTTTTTTTTTCGTTAAAATTTTATTTTGTCAATATTCAATGTATTAGATTATTATGGCACATCACCAACACCTCCCTCCCTCCTCCCTCTCTCCCCTCCCACCCAAGAATGTCCTTTCCATTTGCTTGTTGTAACAACTTCAAAAAAGTATAGTTGTTATATCTTCTCCCCCCACCCCCCACCCCCCGGTTTTTTTGTGAGTGTATATGCGGGTGAATTAATTTGTTTATTTTTTAGCTCCCACCAAACAGGGAGGACAATTGGG
>NW_007728259.1:245125-247133 GCF_000696425.1 Galeopterus variegatus | reverse complement strand
CTTTAGCTCTCTCCAATAAGTGAAAACATGTGGTATTTCTTTTTCTCTGCCTGACTCGTTTCACTCAATATTATTCTCTCAAGGTCCATCCATGTTGTTGCAAATGGCAGTATTTCATTCGTTTTTATAGCTGAGTAGTATTCCATTGTGTATATATACCACATTTTCCGTATCCACTCATCCGATGCTGGACATTTGGGCTGATTCCAACTCTTGGCTATTGTAAAGAGTGCTGCAATGAACATTGGGGTACAGGTATACCTTCGACTTGATGATTTCCATTCCTTTGGATATATTCCCAGCAGTGGGATAGCTGGGTCATATGGTAGATCTATCTGCAACTGTTTGAGGAATCTCCATGCCATTTTCCATAGAGGCTGCACCATTTTGCAGTCCCATCAACAATGTATGAGAGTTCCTTTTTCTCCACAACCTCGCCAGCATTTATCGTTCAAAGTCTTTTGGATTTTAGCCATCCTCACTGGGGTGAGATGGTATCTCAGTGTAGTTTTGATTTGCATTTCCCGGATGCTGAGTGATGTTGAGCATTTTTTCATATGACTTGGCCATTTGTGTATCTTCCTTAGAGAATTGCCTACTTAGCTCTTTTGCCCATTTTGTCATTGGAATTTTGATGGGGATTGCATTGAATTTGTATATCACTTTGGGTAGTATGGACATTTTCCCAATGTTGATTATTACAATCCAAGAGCATGGGATACCTTTCCATCTTCTTCTGTCCTCTTTAATTTCTCTCAGTGGTCGTTTGTAGTTCTCGTTATAGAGATTTTTCACATCCTTAGTTAACTCTCTTCCTAAATATTTTATTTTTTTGGTGGCTATTGTAAGTGGGCAAGCTTCCTTGATTTCTCTTTCTGCATGTTCACTGTTGGAGAATAGAACTGCTACTGATTTCTGTGTGTTGATTTTGTATCCTGCTACTTTGCTGAAATCATTTATCAACTTCAAGAGTTTTTTATAGAGACTTTAGGCTGTTTGATATATAGGATCATGTCATCTGCAAAGAGGGACAGTTTGACTTCATCCTTTCCAATCTGGATGCCCTTTATTTCCTTCTCTTTCTTTCCTTCTCTTCTCTGAAGTACTAGCTCTGGCTAGTACTTCCAGCACTATGTTGGATAGGATTGGTGAGAGTGGGCATCCTTGTCTAGTTCCTGTTTTTAAAGGAAAAGTTTTCAACTTTTCCCCATTCAGGATGATATTGGCAGTGGGTTTATCATATATGGATTTAATTATGTTGAGATACTTTCCATCTATACCTAACTTGTGGAGAGTCTTTGTCATGAATGAGTGTTGAATTTTATCAAATGCTTTTTCAGCATGTATAGAGATGATCATATGGTCCTTGTGTTTAATTTTATTGATATGGTGTATCACATTTATTGATTTGCATATGTTGAACCAACCTTGCATCCCTGGGATGAATCCCACTTGATCATGGGATATAATTTTGCGTATGTGTTGCTGTATTCTGTTAGCTAGTATTTTATTGGGGACTTTTGCACCTATATTCATCAAGGATATTGGCCTGTAGTTTTCTTTTTTAGTTGTATCTTTACCTGGTTTTGGTATCAGGGTAATGTTTGCTTCATAGAATGAGTTTGGGAGAATGGCCTCTGTTTTAATCCTTTGGAATTATTTGTAGAGAATTGGTGTCAATTCCTCTTTGAATGTTTGGTAAAATTGTGCTGTGAATCCATCTGGTTCTTGGCTTTTCTTTGTTGGGAGCCTTCTGATAACAGCTTCAATCTCTTTTATTGTTATTGGTCTGTTCAGATTTTCTACATCATCTTGGCTGAGTTTTGGTAGTTTGTGTGTGCCCAGAAATTTATCCATTTCCTCCAGATTTTCAAATTTGTTGGCATATAGTTGGTTGTAGTAGTCTCTAATGATTCCTTGTATTTCAGAGATATCAGTTCTAATGTCACCTTTTTCATTTCTAATTTTTGTTATTTGGGTCTTCTCTCTTCTTTTTTTAGTTAGCTGT
>NW_007728259.1:238219-244890 GCF_000696425.1 Galeopterus variegatus | reverse complement strand
GTATCCCACAGGTTTTGGTATGATGTATCACTGTTTTCATTAGTTTCAATAAATTTTTTGATTTCCTGTTTGATTTCTTCTTGGACCCATATGTCATTAAGTAGAATGCTGTTTAATTTCCATGTGTTTGTATAGTTTCCAGAATTTCCTTTGTTATTGATTTCTAATTGTAATCCATTGTGGTCTGAAAAAAATACATGGAATGATTCCAATTTTTTAATCAGATATAAGAATAGCTACTCCAACTCGTTTTTCATTTCTGTTTGCATAATAAATCTTTTTCCATCCTTTCATTCTTAGTCTATGTGAGTCTTTACAGGTGAGGTGGGTCTCTTGAAGGCAGCATATAGTTGGTTCCTCCTTTTTAATCCAGTCAGCCAGTCTGTGTCTTTTGATTGGAGAATTTAACCCTTTTACATTAAGAGTTGTTATTGAAAAGTTTTGATTTACTCCTAGCATTTTATTGATTTTTGTTTGGATGTCTTAACTGTCTTCTGTTCCTTTCTTTCTCATTTACTGTTTGTCTTCTGTTTTTGTTGGTTTCTTGGGTTGTAGATAAATTTTTTTTCTTTCTCTTCATTGTTGGCATTTTTATTTTACTAGTGGGTTTTGATTTTTCTTGGGTTTTTATGGCAGTGGTAGTTATTTTTCAGGTACCAAAACCAGTACTCCCTTGAGAATTTCTTGTAAGGGTGGTTGTGTTCCAATGAACTCCCACAGTTTTTGTTTGCCTGAGAAATATACTATTTGCCCTTCATTTTGGAAGGAAAGCCTTGCGGGGTAGAGTATTCTTGGCTGGCAACCTATGTCTTTTAGTATTTTGAGTATATCATCTCTTTCCTTCTGGCTTTTAGGGTTTATGATGAAGAATCTGATGTTAGTCTGATTGGGGCTCCCTTATAGGTGATTTGACACTTCTCTCTTGCAGCTTTTAAGATTCTCTCTTTGTCTTTGGGTTTTGCCAATTTGACTATAACATGTCTTGTAGAAGACCTTTTTGGGTTGAATACATTTGGGGATCTTTGAGCTTCCTGAATCTGAAGATATGTGTCTTTTCCTATACCTGTGAAGTTTTCTGCCACTATTTTGTTGAATATGTTTTCAATGCAATGTCCTTTTTCCTCCCCTTCTGGAATACCCATGACTTGGATATTGGAGTGCTTAAGGTTGTCTGATATCTCTCTTAGATTTTCTTCAATGTTTTTAATTCTTTTTTCCTTTTTTTTGTCTGCCTGTGGTATTTCAAACAGCCCATCTTCAAGGTCAGAAATTCTCTCTTCTGTTTCTGCAAGCCTGCTGGTTAAACTTTCTGTTGTGTTTTTTATTTCATTGAATGAATTCTTCAGCTCGGCAAGCTCTGCAACATTCTTTTTCAGGGCACTGGTTTCCTTGTACATTTCTTCTTTCAGGTCCTGTATACTTTTCCTCATTTCATCATGTTGTCTAGCTGAGTTGTCTTGTATCTCATTTAGTTTCCTTAGAATTAACACTCGAAATTCCCTGTCAGACATTTCAAGGGCTTCTTGTTCTATAGGATCTAGAGTTTGAGAGTTAGTACCCTTTTTTGGTGAACTTTCTTGATTTTTCATATTTCTGGTATCTTTCCTTTGATGGTTAGTCATTGTGGGAAGGGATTTCATGGTCTACTGGTTCAACACTATTGTCTGGCTAGTATCCTGCCAGGGCTGCCAATTTGGCATGGCTGCCTCAGTGTCTGCTCGGTTACACACTGGTGCCTTGGGCGTATGGTCACCTGTGGTCTTGGGCCTCTCTGGGGAGGCACCTCTCTGGTTGACACACACTCAGCCAGGCTGGGGATGGGGTCCGTTGGTGGCAAGGCCTTCCTGCTAGGTTGCACACTGGTGCCATGGGGTGCATGGTCTCCACAGGACTCGGGCTTCTGTGGGTGGGTGCCTCTCTGGTCGGTGCACATTCAGCTGGGCTGGGGATGGGGTCTGGCAGCAGCAAGTCCTACCTGCTTTGTCATGCTCTGGCATCATTGGGTACATGGTCTCCATGGATCTCAGGCCTCTCTGGTGGGGCACCTCTCTGGTTGATACTATAGTTTTGAAGTAAATTTTAAAATCAGGAATGGTGAGCCCTCCAATTTGTTTTTCTTTTTCAAGATTGTTTTGGCTATTCAGGGTCCCTTAAGCTTCCATATAAATTTTAGGATGGAATTTTAGAATGTACTTTAGGATGAATTTTTCTATTTCTGTGAAACTTGTCATTGGGATTTTGATGGGAATTGCACTGAGTCTGTAGATCACTTTGGGTAGTATTGACATCTTAACAATAGTGTCTTTTGATTCATAAATATGTGATGTCTTTCCATTTATTTATGTCTTCTTTAATTTCTTTCAGCAATATTTTCCAGTTTTTATTGCACAAGTCTTTTTCCTCCTTGGTTAAGTTCATTCCTAAATATTTTATTCTTTTTGATGACATTGCAGATCAACTTGTTTGCATAATTTCCTTTCTGATTATTCACTGTTGGTGTGTAGAAATGAAACTTATTTTTACATCTGGATTTTATATCCTGCATCTTTTCTGAAATTATTTATGAGTTCTAACAGTTTTTTGTGTGGAATCTTTGGGTTTTTCTACATATAAGATCAGGTCATATGTGAAAACAGATAATTTTACTTCTTCCTTTCCAATTGGATGTTTTTATTTCTTTTTGTTTATTAATTGTTCTGGCTAGGACTTCTGAATAGAAGTGGTAAAAGCAGACATCCCTGCTTTGCTCCTGATCTTAAGGAAAAGATTTTAGTCTCATCATGGAGTGTGATGTAATCTGCGGACTTTTTATAATTGGTCTTTATTAGTTAAGGTGGTTTCCTTTTATTCCCCGTTGGTTGAGTGTTTTTAATTATAAAAGGGTGTTGAATTTTGTCAAATGCATTTTCTGCATCAATTGAGATGATCATGGTTTTATTTGGTTTGTTTTTTGGTCCTTCATTCTGTTAATGGGGTGTATTATATCAATCCATTTTAATATGTTGACGTCCAAGAGTAAATCCCATTTGGTCATGATGTATATAATCCTTTTAATATGCCCCTGAATTTGGTTTACTTGTATTTTGCTGAGAATTGTGTCAATGATCTAAGCGATTTAGGTCTGTATGTAGTTTTATTTTTTTTCTAGTGTCTTTGTCTGACTTTGATATCAGGGTAATGCTGGCCTCACAGAATGAGTTAGAAAGTATTTTCTCCTCTTCAATATTTCGGAAAAGTTTGGCAAAGATTAGTGTTAGTTCTTCTTTACATATTTGGTAGCATTTACCTGTGTAGTCAAGTGGTCCAGGGCTTTTCTTTGTCTGGGAATTTTTGATTACTGATTCATTCTTCTTACTAGGTATGGGTCTATTTGCATTTTTTATGTATTTCTTCATAATTTACCCTTGGAATGTTTTGTGTTTCTAGGAATTTGTCCATTTTATCTAGGTTATTCAATTTGTTTGTGTGTAATTTTTCATAGTATTCTCTTCTAATCCTTTTTTGTCCTGTAGAATCTCTAGTAATGTACCCACTTTCATTTCTAATCTTAGTAATTTGAGTCTTCACTCTTTCTTCTTTCTTTCTAGTTTTTCTTAGTCCACTTATCTAAAGGTTTGTCAATTTATTTGATCGTTTCAAAGAACCAACTTTTGGTTTCATTGATTTTCTCTATAGTTTTTCTATTCTCTATTTTGTTGCCCTCTCCTCTAATATTTACCATTTCCTTCCTTCTACTAGCTTTGAGTTTATCTTGTTATTCTTTTTCCAGTTCCTTAAGTTGTAAAGTTATGCTGTTGAGATCTTTCTCTTTTAAAAATATATTTGTAGCTGTAATTTCCCCCCTGAGCACTGCTTTTGTTGTGTCCCATAAATTTGGTATGTTGTGTTTCCATTTTCGTTCATCTCAAATTTTCTAATTTTTGAATTAGTATTTTCTAATTTTCCCTTTGATTTCTTCTTTGGTATACTGGTTGTTTAACGGTGCATTATTTCATTTTCACAATTTTGTGAATTTTCCAGTTTTATTTCTGTTATTGATTTTTAACTTCATCCCATTGTGGTCAGAGAAAATATTTTGCATCATGTCTATCTTTTTAAATCTACTGAGACAATTTGTGGTCTAACATATAGTCTATCTTAGAAAATTTCCCTGTACACTTAATAAGAATATGTATGCTGTTACTGTTTGGTGGAATGCTCTATATATTTTTATTATATTTAGTTGGTTTATTGTGTTGTTTAAATTTCCTTCCTTATCTTCTGTCTTGTTGTTCTCTCCAGTATTATTGGGTGGGGTGAAACTTCCAACTATTATTGTAGAACTGTCTATTTTCTCTTCAATTTTGTTTGTTTTTGCTTCATATATTTTGATGGTTTATCACTGTGTGTGAATGTTTACAGTTGTTACTTCTTGCTGAACTTTTCTTAATATAATGTTCTTATTTGTCTCGTAAATTTTTTTTATTTAAAGTCTACTTTTTCTGATTTTACTTTAGCTACCTCTGTCCTCTTTTGTTTACTATTTGCATGAGATATCTTTTTCCATTCTTTTTACTGTCAATCTATCTGCATCTTTGGATTTAAAGTGAACTTCTTGTAGATATCATACAGTTGGATCATGTTTTCTTTTTTTTTTTATTCTGATAGTTTCTATCTCTTGATTGGAGAGTTTTTATCCATTTACTTAATTCTGTCATTTTGCTATTTGTTTACTATGTGCTTTTTATTTCTCACCTCCTGCATTTACTGTCTTCATGTTTAGTTGATTTTTTTGTAGGGAAAATTTTAATTTCCTTATTTTCTTTTATGTATATTCTATAACTATTTTATCTGTGGTTACAATGGTGATTACATTTAATACCCTGAAGTTATATCACTCTAATTTGAATAAAAATTCCAGCTTAACTTCAGTAAAATACAATAGTTCTGCTCCTGTACAGCTCTGTCCCCACCTCTTTCAGTTATTGATGTTACAAAATTATATCTTAATGCATTGTATGTCTAAATACATAAACTAATAATTTAATACATTAGTCTCTTAAATTGTGTCATTACTCCACAAAATGTAGAGTTACAAACCAAAGTTATAATACTAGTTTTTAAACTAGTAATCTTTTAAAATTTATTAGTCTCAAATCATGTAGAAAACAAAAAGTGGAGTTACAAATCATTGTTACCAAAATACTAGATATTATAGTTGTCCGTGTTTTTACCTTTATGTAGATATTTATTTTTTCATATGACTTTGAGTTACAATTGAGAGTCTTTTTATTTCAACCTGCAGGACTCCCTTTAGCATTTCTTGTAGGGCAGGTCTAGTGGTAACAAACTTCCTCAGCTTTTGTTTTTCTGAGAATTTCTTAATTTCTCCCTCACTTTTGAAGGGTAGTTTTGCCAGATGTAGAATTATTTGACGATTTTTAAAAATTATTATTTTGGCACTTTGAATATTAGCACACTACCTTCTGGCCTCCAGAGTTTCTGATAAAAAAAAAAAAATCTATGGACACTTCAAGATGGCGATGGGTCTGGAGCGGCCGTGCCAGGAGACAGTGCAACCCTGAGAAGCGTGTGCTGTGATACCAGAGTACTATTTGCATTTCCAAGAGCAACAAAAAATGAATAAATCTTTGAACAACTAACCTACATCGACAAACAAGCAACTACAGGTTCGAGGTTTTAGGGCCGTCACAAAACAAGACTCCTGAGAGCGCCCAAGCCGTGGTGCAGGTTCGAGCGAGCAGCCCGAGACAACAAAGGCCAAGTAAGTCAGCAGAGACGACACAGAAACAGAGTGGGCCGGACCGGCCCAACTCTGCGAGCTCTGTGAGTCACCCCCAGTCCAGCCCCACTTGCGGGGCAGAAGCCCGACTGGTCCCCCCCTCCCGCCTGGCTCCCGCCTACCATGCCAGGCTAGGCACCCACAACAGAGCTGCTTCCATTTTCTCCGGTGGGGGCAGAGACGGCCAGCTCAGATCAGGCAGGCCAGCCATCTTTGCTTGGCGTGGCTCCTCACTGAGACGTGCCACTTGCGTACCTTGACACAGGGCCCCCCAGGGCCTGTGGACTGGCCTACAATCCCACTCCCCCCGTGGATCTTTGATGGGGATGGTAGTGTGGGGAGCCCCCGGCCAGCGTCGGGAGGGCAGGGAAGAGGAGCCCACCCAGATTGTCTCTCCAACACACCCTGGGCTTCAGACCCAGGTAAACTCCCTGTTTCTGGGGGGCAGATACCATCTCTGTGGGCCTCAGTTTGGAAGAACCCCTAACTGATTTCTGGTTGGGAGAGGGGAGCCCGAAGTGCTCTGGAGCTAGATTGAAGCTGCCGGAGAGCTCTCCCGGAGGGCGCCCGGGGCGACCCATGCTGGGGGGATTCAAAGAGGAGCTGTGTGTCGTGGGACCTTCCCCCGAGGAGCTCACACCCTGCAGTTGGAGAGACTAGACACCTGAAACTCTTCCTGGGCAGGGCGGGGCAGGGCACAGCTTTGATGTCTCAGCTGAAAGACGAGGTTTGCAGAAGACACGTCTCAGCCCTGTTCTGAGCACACAAAGTGGGGAGGGGTCCGGCAAAAGAAGGCAGAGTCTTGGAAAAAAAAAAAAAATTCCAATGACATTTTTCTCAGAAATGGAAAAAAACTATCCAGACATTAGTATGGAATAACAAAAGACCA
>NW_007728259.1:234468-235272 GCF_000696425.1 Galeopterus variegatus | reverse complement strand
TTCAATGCAATCCCCATCAAAATTCCAATGACATTTCTTTCAGAAATGGAAAGAACTATACAGACATTTATTTGGAATAACAAAAGATCACGAATAGCCAAAGCAATGCTGAGCAAAAAAAAAAAAAAAAACAACTTAGGAATTGGGCTAACTAAGGATGTGAAAAATCTCTATAATGAGAACTACAAACCACTCCTGAGAGAAATTAGAGAGGATACAAGATGGAAAGACATCCCATGCCTTGGATTGGAAGAATCAATATAGTGAAAATGACTATAGTACCCAAAGTGATATACAAATTCAATGCAATCCCCATCAAAATTCCAATGACGTTTCTTTCAGAAATGGAAAGAACTATACAGACATTTATTTGGAATAACCAAAGACCACGAATAGCCAAAGCAATGCTGAGCAAAATAAATAAAGCTGGAGGCATTACTCTACCTGACTTTAAACTATACTACAAGGGTATAATAACCAAAACAGCATGGTACTGGTATAAAAACAGAGACACTGATCAATGGAATAGAATAGAGCACCCAGAAATCAACCCACGCACTTACTGCCATTTGATCTTTGACAAAGGCACCAAGCCTATTCATTGGGGCCGGGACTGCCTCTTCAGCAAAGGGTGCTGGGATGACTGGATATCCATATGCAGGAGATTGATACTAGAACCATACCTCTCACCATATACTAAAATCAACTCAAAATGGATTAAGGATTTAAATATTCACCCCAAAACAATAAAACTTATTAAAGAAAACAAAAGAGAAAAACTTCAGCAAATAGGGCTGGGCACAG
>NW_007728259.1:228070-233817 GCF_000696425.1 Galeopterus variegatus | reverse complement strand
TCTCACTCATTGGTGGGAGCTAAAAATAAATAAATCAATTCACACACATACATACACACACACACCCACACAAAAAAAAAAAATCAAAAAACTGGGGAGGGGGGGAGAGGAAGATATAACAACTACAATTTTTTTGAAGTTCTTACAACAAGCAAATGGAAAGGACATGCTTGGCTGGGAGGGGGAGAGGGAGGAGGGAGGGAGATTTCGGTGATGGGACATAATAATCAACTACATTGTATATTGACAAAATAAAAATTAAAAAATAAATAAATAAATAAATAAAAATACAATAAAATAGGGAGGAGACAGGATAGAAAAAATAACAACAACAATAATAATAATAAAGCACTCACCATGTCACAAAAAATAAATAAATAAATAAATAAATAAATAAAATAAGTTAATCTAAACTTACAGGAAATTGAGATTCTATCAAGTTAATTTATTGAAAAGGGCAAAAGAAAAAGAAGAAAAAAAAGAGCAAGCAAGAAAGAAAAAGTTGAGGGGAAGAAATTGAAGAACAAGAGGTAGAGACTTTCGGCCCCAGAATTTTTACCATGTGAATGTATTATGTTAACAAAATTTATGTGACAAAATAAAGCTACATATTGTTTAGAAAAAAAAAAAATCTATGTGTAATCTTATTGAGGATCCCTTGAATGTGGTGATTTGCTTCTGTTTTGCTGCTTTCAAGAGCTTCTCTTTGTTTTTGTCTTTTGACAGTTGGATTATATCGCATTGTGGGTCTCTCTCTGAGTTTCTTCTAGTTGGAGTTTGCTTGGCTTCTTAGATGTTTATAGTCATATCTTTTATTAAACTTGGTAGGTGTTTGGCCATTATTTCTTCAAATAATCTCTCTCTCTTCTCCTGAGACTTCCAAAATGCATATGTTAGTCTGCATGATGGTGTCTCAAGGTCCCTCAGGCTTTCTTCACTTTTCTTCAATCTTTTTTTTTTTTTTTTTTCCCTTTTTGTCTTTTTTACTGACCGGTAACGGGATCGCAACCCTCGGTGTTGCGCCCGCACCGCACTCAGCCAGTGAGCGGGAACCAGTCTCCACATGGGATCTGAACCCTCAGTGGGGGTGCCGCCGCACTCCCAAGCGGCGCACTCTCCAGTGCGCCACCAGGCCGGCCCTTCAATCTTTTATCTTCATGTTTCTCAAACTCAATAGTTTTCATTGCCCTACCTTCAAGTTCACCGATTCTTTTTTCTGCCTCCTCAAATATGCCTTTGAATCCCTGTAGCAAATTTTGTTTTCAGTTATCATACTTTACACCTCTAAAATGTCTTTTGGTTTCTTCTTTTTTTTTTTTTTCCTTTTTGTCTTTTTTCGTGACTGGCAACGGATCGCAACCCTCAGTGTCGCGCCCGTACCGGACCGGGACCGGCAACGGGATCGCAACCCTCGGTGTTGCGCCTGCACCTTGCTCAGCCAGTGAGCGGCCGGTCTGTATGTGGGATCCGAACCCTCGGCGGGAGCGCTGCCACGCTCCCAAGCGGCGCACTGTAGCAGTACGCCACCGGGCCGGCCCTTTTTGGTTTCTTCTTTGGTGTTTTATCTCTTTATTTGTAATTCCATTTTATTTATACATTGTTTTTTTTTCACTTCCTTTATATCATTCTTTAATTCTTAAAGAAGTTCACTTTAAGACATTTTAATATCTTTTCCTTTGAATGGGCCATACCCTCCAATCTCTTTGTATGCCTTGTGATTTCTTTCCTGAAAACTGAATATTTGACTCTAATATTGTGGTAATTCTGGTAATCAGAACCCCTATGGGTTGCTGGCTTTTGTTTTTGTTCCTTTTTTGGTTTTGTTTCATTTTTTGATTGTTGTTGGTTATCTCTGTGCCAAGCATCAGTTGGAGGGGTGAACTTAGGTGTTCTTGGGTCTTTTCTGATCCTGTGCCTTCCCTAGGCATGTGCAGTAGCATTTTAATTTCTCCCTTATATGTGGTTGTTTTTCATATCCTAGGCTTTAATGGCTGGCTCCCAAAAGGGAAAAAGATAAAAATGAAGTGGAGAGGGGGGAGATCCTGGTCCTTTAAATACCCTGGAAGTTGCTTTAGCCCAAGAGGAAGAGACTTAAAACAATAAAGGGTGTGTATACGTGCAACAGTGGCCACTGGCCTTTATGTCTGCACCTCTGTGATCAGAAGCAACAATCATGAATCAAACACAGATTCACAATATTAGGAAAACAGGGTCCTTATTGGCCAACTGGCTTCTGCAAGCTGCATGCCAGCTACTCCAGGAATGTGTGCACAGTTGCCTGCCACAGGGCTGAAGGGTGGGGGATGGATATCTGCTACCATGTTAAGAGCTGAAATTGACCAAAATTTACCACAATTTATAATCTAAGATTTACCCTGAATATTGCAAGGATTTAATAGACTCCAGCATTTCCAAATAGGTATATCAAACAGATTCTGCCAGTGTAATTGTTAATCCAGGTGGGGAGACATATTCCTGTGTGAACTTAGGAATACTAAATCCTCCTCTTTGGAATATTTTGGTGATAAATGACATAAACTATGCCAAGTGCCTGGCACCATAGTCAGTGCTTAATGAACACTGGTTAACCAAAAACTGTCCTAATCAACTCCTACAAATATTCTCTATTTAAGTTCCTCAAACCTTTAGAGAGCCCAAAATGAGAATCTTACTCTCTGCTTTTGTGAAAAAAATCAATTGTTATGATCTGGAACCTAGTCCACCTCTTCTGGCCTCCCCATACCATGGTGTTACACAGGGGATAGGTACTCAAAAAATTAATATCTTTGCATTTATTTTTAAGGGAGCATCACAAACAGAATTATATCAACTGCAAAAAACTTTAACAGGTTTTTTTTTTTTTTTTTTACTATATAATGTAAGCATATGGGCCCTGGGCCTTGGCCCTACCCACCATCAACCACAACCAGGCCAGCTGCGAAGCCAGAAGCCCCTGGGGTCCTGAGATGGGGGCCAAGGGCCTCAGCCCTGCTCCTCCTCCCCCCTCCCCCAACTTAGAATGTACTTATTAAAAATATATAAAATAAAATGTAAGAATGTGATTTAGAAATTTCAATCTATACACATGGAACACCAGTGATCTACAGAGTTGCTTCATAGCTTCCACAACAGGTAGGAGAAACACACACACACCACACACACACACATGCACACACACACTACTTGGGAAACCTCATTACCATTTTTGTGTGTTTTATATTTCGGGACCCTATGGAAATTTTACTTGGATAAAAAGTTCCATTGATAAGAAAAATAGAAGTTTGGAAACCACTGTAATAACGTTTGTATCTTTACTCACGGATAAGACTGTCACCACTTTTCTGGGATGAATATTATGGAATTATTGCAGTGAATTCTGAAGAGATTTCAGAGATATCCTGAAAATAATGATTTTACCAATAATTTTTCAGACTAAAAATTGCAGACTAGAAATTTTTTCTACAACATGCATTGTGTGTTCTTCTCTCTTGCGGTGCTCTAGGACAGGACAGATATCAGAAGTGAGCACTTGGACCAGTTGGCTGTGGACAATTTCACTGTTTTTAAAACTACCTTAGGTTTCTGAGAGATAGTTACTTAACTCGAGATTTGCTAAAGAAAGATTTAATATTCAGTAATGGCACATGCTTATGATCTCTTATCTAGGAAAATGGAAAATTCATGGGTATTAATTTTTTAACCTTGGATTATTGAGAAAGGTTTTATTACTTATATCAGAGACAAAAATGCACATTTTCTGTTTCCTTCACTCAATTATGAATAAGAAATTATCCAGCACAATAAATACTTCATTACATTACCTTCTAAATCTAAAAGTTTTATTTAACCAACACAGCCATATTGAATAAAATCACCTTGGGGTGGGGGTGGGTGGGAATGAGTTGCTTGCTAATAAGTGGAAAATAACATCTTTTTGAACAATACATCCAACAGAATGTTGTAGAGTTTGATGCAAACTTCAATTCAGGTCAGCATCCCTTGGCTTATGCTCTCTCATATACTCTGGTGGAAATGACATCGTTCATGATACATTCCTAGATAACAACAAAAAATTCTTTGTCAATCACTGGGACTAAGCCATGAGTTTATTTATTGTATCCTTCAATGTTGGTAAAGAAACAATGTTCATTCAAAAGATGTTTGTCTGGGCTCCTATGTGTTTACATCATATTGCAATCAGGGAGATACAAAGACGGGAAAGATACAAGTCTTCTCCTCAGAGAGGCTTACACTTTATATGGTGAATGAGCATAAGCAGAAACATGTTATACAGTGTGGTGGGGGCACTGCTGGAAGCAGGCTGGGGCTACCTGAGACGGGGCAGGGAATGCTTCCTGGGAGGCAGCATGCCCGGGCTGAGCTCAAAAGCAGGAAGGACAATTGCCAGAGTGGAACCATAATCTCAATCAGATCACGTTTTTTTCTGTAGAAACAAGGTGGGTATCTGTTCCCTTAAGTGGAATAATAATCATGAGATGGCCTAGCAAAAGGATCTAGAATTACGAAGCTAGAAGATACTCACCACCACCAGTTTATCGCCCTCTCGTTTTCTCTTTATGGTGGTTGATTTTCCATCCCACTTCTGCACCTGTACCAGGACACCCCCTTCTAAAGTTATGGTGCTCTGCAGGCATAATAAAAGATGGTTACAGTTTGCATTTGGAGACAGAAAATAAAATTTAAAATACAGTTCTGTTCAAAGGAATGTTTTGAGGTCATTAGTAATTCTAAAGGACAAGACTATATTGCAACAAGAAAAAAATGAATCTCAAAAACAGCATATAATTTATATATTTATATTATGATTAGAATATTATACAAACTTGCCTTTGAAAAAGTACTGTGAAGGTAGTATATAGATGACAAATTTACGTTGAGGTGGTAGGTAATATTATGGGTGATTTTTCTTTTTTCTTCTATTTTCTTATAAACATTCTCTAACATTGTTCTATTACTTTAATTCACTTCAAATACGCTGTGTATTATGTTAATCATTTTTTTAAAATATAAAGAAATCTTATTAAAAAGGGAAAAAATTTTTAATATTATGGGTGATTTTTCTTTTTTCTTCTATTTTCTTATAAACATTCTCTAACATTGTTTTATTACTTTAATTCACTTCAAATACGCTGTGTATTATGTTAATCATTTTTTTAAAATATAAAGAAATCTTATTAAAAAGGGAAAAAATTTACCAGCTACATATTGAAGGCAACAGGGTTTAGGCATAGAAGTTCAGGGATCTTTGGCCTATGACAAAATAGTTTTCCTCCTTTTATTATTAAATGGCTTCTCATAAACAGTGGCAATTTAGAAACCAGGTGTTTACTCTCTTACAATTCCTTATTCCTCACCTTGACTTTCCTGTCATCTGCGGTGACTTCATCAAATTCCTGGCCCAGCTCGAAGGAAATCTCAGTATTTTTAAAGGTACTTTCTGATCTTATGGTGATCACACCCGTATTCACACTGATGATCATGTTGGGTTTGGCCATGCTAGCCATTTTTCTGGTGGCAAAGCCCACTCCTACAGTTAGGAAAAGAAAAAATGTCGGGTTTACACTTTCTCTCACGTCTTTATCTAAGTCAGAGAACTGTCGTGCGTGTGTGCACACACACGTTTAAGAGGTAAAACACAGCAGTGAGTTTCTTAAAGGCCTCATGTAAACAGCTCCTGCTGGTAAGTAAATCAGGCTAATACTTAAAGAAAAACTCTGAGGCACAGT